>NC_090647.1:12063624-12351124 GCF_040937935.1 Hyperolius riggenbachi
GTGGAGGCCTCGGATGCAGAGCTGATGGCGGGCTGCTCATCCTCCGTCATGAGTTGCACCACAGTGTCTGCATGCTTTTCCTCAATGGGACGTTTCCGACCCGGCTGGAGGAAAATCGGAGCAGGTGCTACACGCTGCTGCTGCTGTGTCTCTGCAGCGTGAGTTGCAGATGCTCCTGCTGGGCGGCGCCCAAGGCGTCCACGGCCAGTGGCTATGGGAGGAATGTTAGCCACTGACGCTGCTGCTGCTGCTGCGGAACTGTGCATGGTGGCGCGGCCGCGGCCTGCCACAATGCTGCTCCCTCTCCTCCTGATTCCCTTGCCCAAACCGCGCTGGCTGCCACTTCCAGACATCTTCGATGTTTTGGGCGTATAGACAAAAGTTTTTTAAAAGGGCGGGTGAAAAGTGAGGTACTTTAATGGAGTGGGTTGGTGGGTGAGGTGACTGAGTGAGTGTCCCTAGTACAGTAAGTAAGTAGTAACAGTCAGTAAGTACAACTAACTAATTACAATAATCAATCAGTAATCAGAAGGAAATAGAGTGTGTGTAGTGTGTGTACACAGACAGTGAGTGCACACACGCAGGAGCTAGTAGCCTATGAACAGTGACTGAGTGTCCTAGACTCCTAGTACAGTAAGAGTAAGTAGTAACAGTAAGTACAACTAACTAATTACAATAATCAATCAGTTATCAGAAGGAAATAGAGTGTGTGTAGTGTGTGTACACAGACAGTGAGTGCACACACGCAGGAGCTAGTAGCCTATGAACAGTGACTGAGTGTCCTAGACTCCTAGTACAGTAAGAGTAAGTAGTAACAGTAAGTACAACTAACTAATTACAATAATCAATCAGTTATCAGAAGGAAATAGAGTGTGTGTAGTGTGTGTACACAGACAGTGAGTGCACACACGCAGGAGCTAGTAGCCTATGAACAGTGACTGAGTGTCCTAGACTCCTAGTACAGTAAGAGTAAGTAGTAACAGTAAGTACTGTACAACTAACTAATTACAATAATCAATCAGTTATCAGAAGGAAATAGAGTGTGTGTACACAGACAGTGAGTGCACACACGCAGGAGCTAGTAGCCTATGAACAGTGACTGAGTGTCCTAGACTCCTAGTACAGTAAGAGTAAGTAGTAACAGTAAGTACAACTAACTAATTACAATAATCAATCAGTTATCAGAAGTAAATAGAGTGTGTGTAGTGTGTGTACACAGACAGTGAGTGCACACACGCAGGAGCTAGTAGCCTATGAACAGTGACTGAGTGTCCTAGACTCCTAGTACAGTAAGAGTAAGTAGTAACAGTAAGTACAACTAACTAATTACAATAATCAATCAGTTATCAGAAGGAAATAGAGTGTGTGTAGTGTGTGTACACAGACAGTGAGTGCACACACGCAGGAGCTAGTAGCCTATGAACAGTGACTGAGTGTCCTAGACTCCTAGTACAGTAAGAGTAAGTAGTAACAGTAAGTACAACTAACTAATTACAATAATCAATCAGTAATCAGAAGGAAATAGAGTGTGTGTAGTGTGTGTACACAGACAGTGAGTGCACACACGCAGGAGCTAGTAGCCTATGAACAGTGACTGAGTGTCCTAGACTCCTAGTACAGTAAGAGTAAGTAGTAACAGTAAGTACAACTAACTAATTACAATAAGCAATCAGTTATCAGAAGGAAATAGAGTGTGTGTAGTGTGTGTACACAGACAGTGAGTGCACACACGCAGGAGCTAGTAGCCTATGAACAGTGACTGAGTGTCCTAGACTCCTAGTACAGTAAGTAGTAACAGTAAGTACAACTAACTAATTACAATAAGCAATCAGTTATCAGAAGGAAATAGAGTGTGTGTAGTGTGTACACAGACAGTGAGTGCACACACGCAGGAGCTAGTAGCCTATGAACAGTGACTGAGTGTCCTAGACTCCTAGTACAGTAAGAGTAAGTAGTAACAGTAAGTACAACTAACTAATTACAATAATCAATCAGTTATCAGAAGGAAATAGAGTGTGTGTAGTGTGTGTACACAGACAGTGAGTGCACACACGCAGGAGCTAGTAGCCTATGAACAGTGACTGAGTGTCCTAGACTCCTAGTACAGTAAGAGTAAGTAGTAACAGTAAGTACAACTAACTAATTACAATAAGCAATCAGTTATCAGAAGGAAATAGAGTGTGTGTAGTGTGTGTACACAGACAGTGAGTGCACACACGCAGGAGCTAGTAGCCTATGAACAGTGACTGAGTGTCCTAGACTCCTAGTACAGTAAGTAGTAACAGTAAGTACAACTAACTAATTACAATAAGCAATCAGTTATCAGAAGGAAATAGAGTGTGTGTAGTGTGTACACAGACAGTGAGTGCACACACGCAGGAGCTAGTAGCCTATGAACAGTGACTGAGTGTCCTAGACTCCTAGTACAGTAAGAGTAAGTAGTAACAGTAAGTACAACTAACTAATTACAATAAGCAATCAGTTATCAGAAGGAAATAGAGTGTGTGTAGTGTGTACACAGACAGTGAGTGCACACACGCAGGAGCAGCTAGTAGCCTATGAACAGTGACAGTGAGTGTCCTAGTACAGTTACAGTATATAACTACAATACTAATACAATCAGTAGTAAAGGACAGCAGAAATACTGGTATAGATGAGAGAAATAAACAGAGGACAGGAGAGAACAGCTTCCCACACAGGCACGCCCTGAGGCCTAAAGCTGTAAGCTTGCATCAGCTGTCTCTGTCTAGTATGTAACACAAAAGCTACTAACTAAAATACAATGTCTAACTAACTAACAACAATATAGGTGTGTATAGGAGGTGTATGTGAGCAAAAACGCTAGGTAAATGACCACAATAGAGCTCTTGCTAAGCCAAAGCACAAAGGAGCAACTCTCTCTCTGTACAAGTCTCAGGCAAGCACGGAGAAACCTAACATGGCGGCCGCTATTTATAGGGTAGGGGCTGGCCAGGGTCCCCCTCTGTGATTGGCTACCGTCAGAGGGCCTGGGAGCCCTCTGATTGGCTCTAAGGACATCAATCTGGGCTATGACGCTATTCGAGCTCGGTACCGAGCTCGAATAGCGCCGGTTTGCTCGAATAGCTCGAATAGTGAATGGGCTATTCGAGTGTACTCGAATAGCCCATTCGAATAGCTACAGCTATTCGGAGCTTGAATACCGAGCTCGAATAGCTGAAAAAGAGCTCGAATATTCGAGCTACTCGAATATTCGAGCTCTGCTGAGCACCACTGCCCTTAGGTAACTATTTATGTTTTTATGTTTTTTTTTATTATTGTAATTTTTTTTTTTATTTTTAATTTAAACTTGTATGTGGGTATTTTTTGGTGTGGGAGGTAAACAGGGTTTTTTTAAATATATTTATATGTTTAGTTTGAAAATATTTTTTTTTAGGTGTAATTTGCTATTTGGCCACAAGATGGCCAGAATCAAAAAGTCCTGGGAGCGATCGATCTCGCTCCCAGGCAGAAGAAAGGAGACCAGAGCTCAAAAAAGCCGCAGCATCTGAAGAGACGCTGTCGGCTTTTCTCCGGGGGGGTCCGATCAGCGAAAGGGATTTATAATCCCTTTCACTGATCGGTGGGCTAGCGGCCAGCAGCGGGGGCGCGCACGGGGGGGCCCGCGGGAGCGCGCGCAGCCCAACTGGACGAGAAATCTCGTCCAGTTGGGCTTAAGTGGTTAAGGAATGAAGAGCTAAAATAACTCTCTCACTGTGTGGAGGTATGTTATCTCTTGCCTTATTATCTCCAGCATGATCTTAGTGAATTGAGGCCAGTGTCTGTGCGACAGTCACAGTGCACACGCTGCATTGTGCGTAACGTGTAGCAATATTTAGAAAGTGCATGCCGTGCGTTTAGCAATAAATCTGCTGCGTTATGTGTGTTGCACATGCTCAGTAATGTTTTTTTTTATGTAACGCATGCGCCCTTTTCGTTCCATCACTGTGCAATGAAAATGGCGCACCAAACGCAGGGCTAAAGAATGTATTATAACGTCCAAGTTATAGTCTTTCAATGCGTTGCATTAGGGGCACGTTATGCGACCTTAACGTCGCATCAAACGCAACATCCCACTGTGAAAGAGGTACAATACTCTACTGTTACCACCCTGTGGATGTCTTACTTTTTCTTGCTGAATGCTGGGGTAGTGGCTGGATAGAGTAATGGTTAAGGGCTCTGCCTCTGACACAGTAGACCTGGGTTCCTAATTCAGTAAGCCAGCACGTATTCAGTAAGGAATTCTTGGGCAAGACTCCCCAACGTTACTACTGCCCACTGAGTGCGCTCTATTGGCTGCCTCGCAAGCGCTTTGCGTCCGACAGGAGAAAAGTGCTATACAAATACTGCAATTATTATTTGCCACATCAAGGACAACACTCCATCCTCTTCCGTTTCTTCGATCTATACTCACTTTTTCTGTTTTTGCCACATGGGTAATGTAAGGGTTGTCTTCTGTTGTGTTCAGACCTGGGCCACAACAACTGCCTTTGACACTTCTTTAGTTTCCAGTGTTTAGATATTACCTTGGTGTTTCTTTTTACATATTTTTATATATGACATACATTAATTATTGTGTTCGTTTGTGTAACGTTTGCAGAGTCGCGCTGACACTGCGGAAAACCTCCGTGTAATTGAGAGAACCCAGGTTAGGTGCGAAGCACCAGCAGAGGGCAATTCCCACCGGCAGATGGCGCTGTGGAGTGCAGACGAGCACAGCCTCTGCACGGCCACAGATGCCAGCAGGGAATTGTACAGATTTAAAGCAATGCAAGGCTGAACAGCCCTTAAAGAGAAGGAGCACAGAGACAGGATGAATGTGTGTCCACCAATCTAGTCGCCACCCAGCGACAGTGAACACACATCAACAGAAACAAAGCAAGAACGCAATCGCAAGAATGGCGATTGCCAAATAGTTTGGCGATTGCCAAATAGTGACACAAGGTCGAGCAGGACAGAACACGAGTAGCAAAAGCACAGCAAACAACAATAAGAAGATAAAGAAAATAACAAACGCTAGCTAAACGCGAACACCGCACTCATTCGCAACAGCGAGCGCGTTTACGGCGCTGTCTGCGCACGATAAGCGCAACAGAGACAAGCACGCCACCCTAACTAACCACAAGTAATACAAATGAACACAAATAGACTGAGACAGACAGAATGAACGCTTGCGAAAGCAAGCGATCAACACAGACAAACAGGTTGCGCAGACGCTTGCTAATCGGTTGCCTCACACCAGGCAACAGCAGGCGTAAACACAGGACAAGACAGACAGACGAACGGAAAACAGGAATAGGACAGATAAGATCCACCACTCTTCCGCCAGAGCGAGTCCGATCCGGGTTCAGGGACAGGACAGGATAGATCCACTGCTCTTTCCGCCAGAGCGAGTGTGAACCAAGTACAGAATAGGTTTAGCAGGATCCACTGCAAGACAGATAGGTGAGGTAGCCAGTAGCAACCACTGCTCCAGCTTACACTCCAAGAATACAGATCAGAAGGATCCACAGCCGCTACCGCTAGAGGCTAGTGCGATCCAAACAAGACAGACAGATGAGGTAGCCAGTAGCAATCGCTGCTCCAGCTTACACTCCAAGAATACAGATCAGAAGGATCCACAGCCGCTACCGCTAGAGGTTAGTGCGATCCAAACAGATGAACAGAAGGGGCTACCAGTAGCAACCGCTGCTCTGGTCTGCCAATAGGTCCGTGGATGACGCCATCAACATCAGCCTGGCGTACATCACGGAACACCTCGAAAGACCAAACTCCTACGTCAGGATCCTGTTTTTGGACTTCAGCTCTGCATTCAATACAATCTGCCCAAACATACTGATCGACAATCTGGCACATCTTGGAGCTGACCCCACACTCTGCGCATGGGTAAAAGACTTCCTCTCTAATAGGACGCAACAGGTGAAGCTTGGTAACTTCTTCTCCAGTGTGAGCACTACCAACACAGGGGCTCCACAGGGGTGTGTTCTGTCCCCTCTCCTGTTCTCGTTGTACACCAACAACTGTACCTCCTCCGCTGACTCCGTAAAGGTCATTAAATTTGCGGACGATACCACCATCATTGGGCTCATCGGAGAGGCAGGTGAACATGAGTATCGCAGCGAGATAGAGAGAATCTGCACATGGTGTGAGGTCAACAAGCTCGTCCTTAATGCAGCCAAAACAGTGGAATTGATCTTGGACTTTAGGAGACACTCACCCACACAACAACCAATCTCTATCAACGAGATTGAAGTGTCCAGGGTTTCCAGCGTTAGGTTCCTGGGAACTACCCTAACGAGTGACCTAAGGTGGGCACAGAATACTACCAAAATCCAGAAGAAGGCTCAGCAGAGACTATTCTTCCTGCGCCAATTGAAAAAATTTGGTATGCCTCAGGAGCTGCTGTCCAGCTTCTACACTGCCACTATTGAAGCTACCCTCTGCTCCGCCATTATCGTGTGGTATGCAAGAGCAACCGCCAGTGATAAGTATAAGCTCCAAAGAGTTATCAGCTCAGCGGAAAGGACCATTGGCTCTCCTCTGCCACCTCTGGACCTCCTCTACACCACCAGAATGAAAACAAGGGCCAACAGGATCTCCCAGGACCCGTCCCACCCGGGCTGCCGCTTCTTTAAGCTCCTTCCATCGGGCCGACGCTACAGGACCATCCGCCCGAGGACTAACAGGCGTAGAGACACCTTTTTTCCCCAGGCAGCCCTCCTGCTGAATTCCGGCCTCTCGTCGGTACGCTAGCTGCTTTCTCAGATCCTACTAGCCGGCTAGAACTCTACCTGGGTGGCACAATATCCAACCTGGAGGGTCCCGTAAAAGAGCAAAACACATATTGTACTGCATCGACCGACTAAAACTGTGTGTTACTGCAGGTCTTGCTTATCTTGCTTGTATTATATGCAATTTGTTTTTTGTCTATGCCTGTCTTGCTTGTACTATGGCTATTGTCTTATGCCAATCTCTGTCCTTGCTATAGTTGCCTACTGCCATGTGATCCACAACCAATTCCGGGTACGACCTCGGTCGCACTTGGCGAAATAAAGATTCTGATTCTGATTCTGGTTAGCACCCCCAGACAGACAGAACGATTTCCTGTCGACCACCGCTGGCAACAGGACAATCGCAGCAAAGAGGCAACACAGACAAAACAGATAAAACAACCTGACTGCACTAGAGAAGCTGTCTAGTGCAGTCCCAAGATTTACTCTAAGATAAACTTTAACAAACAAACAGGGCTGATACTCTAGGAGAGTTCATCAGTAACAAACCATGAAGGATGACCAGCAAAGGATTCTGGGAGAACATGGCTTTTATACTGCCAGCCTTCAAAGGAGGCAGCTAGGCGATTTGCATAACAAATGTATGCAAATCCCTCAGCAGCAGAGCAGGTCAGAAACTTGCAAAGAAAAAGACAGGTCTCTCTTCCAGAGACCTGCAGCCCACAGACTAGAGGAATGGTCAAACAGCTGTCTGCCTCTGCAGCCAGCTGAGCGGATCATTACAGTTTGATTCTAGATTCTTTGTTTAGTAAAGGCCTCATAAAGGGTTGATACTGACCCGAAACGGACTAGTGTTGTTACCTGATCAATTATGCAAACAAAGGTCTCTATTCATAAAAGGTTACCGCAAGTTTTCCGCTCAAAACAGCGGATTTTCCCGTCCATTTAGCAAAGTGGGCATTCATAAAAGCTGTTCCCGCATGAAAATCTACAATCCCCCAGCAGAGCGAGAAATTTCCGCCTTCTGCAGTGTTTTTCTAGATTTATCTAGAAAAAAGTAACAAAATGGCCATTCATAAAGTTTAGAGGATGCGGTATGTGGACGGGAAATACCGCTTCCTCTGATGTAGCGAGAAGCCAGCGGATTACATACAAGTGAATGGGACAGACCTCCCAGAGAGAGCAGTGCACGGAGGGACTCTGCCGGCGTAAGTGTTTCCGCATGCCTTCCGACAGCTTACCGCCAGCCTTCAGCGGGAAATCTCCGCACTTGCATCGCAGCTGGCAAGATTTTTATGAATTACCACCCAGAAGTCTAAAATACCGCTGCGGTATTTTCCCTCCAGGAGTTCTTTCGCCACAAATGTTTATGAATAGAGCCCAAAGTGTACAATTTCTCTCATCAACAATTGTCAAACTGTAATGATCTCTTTTGAAAGGATGGACTTCTCTTCTCTGAAGAGTTATCGTTTTTCGACAAAATTTTTTATCTGAAACATTTTGTAATTTAATGGTTGTTTCTCAAAATATTTTACCTGCTAAACTTACATAAGGCCAGCTTTCTAACACACAAGTTGATTAGATGTATGTATTGGTGCAATTCACACAGAATTTCAAGCCCTAAAACGACAACTTGGTCATCGGGTGAGCGTTGTATAATGCAGGCACTTCAGACAGGGCCGGCGCTACCATTAAGGCAAAGGAGGCAGCTGACCCAGGGCCCCAGAGCTTGTAGGGGCCCCCAGTGGCTACAAGAGGAAAAAAACATTTTTCAAATCGGCCTTATAGTTTTTGAGAAAATCGATTTTAAAGTTTCAAAGGAAAAAAAAAACACATTTAAAAACCTGCCGACTTGAATGGTTAATAGCAAATCCACCTTAAATGCTAGAGCCTCTAAATGTGCAGGATATGTTAAGGAGATCATTAGGAATAAGAGGAAAAAACAATTTTTCAAAAAGACCTTATAGTTTTTGAGAAAATCGATTTTAAAGTTTTGAAGGAAAAAAGTATAGTTTTAAATGCGGTAAAATGTAACTTTTAGTAGCAAACCTAACGGTAGTGTAATTTTACATGCATCAAACGAAAGCGCAATAAATTTCCTGACGGGGTTTCCAGGGGGCCCATACGCAGCCACAGCGCTTTGGCCAGGGATCGCTATACAGCCGCAATATGGCTGTATGAAGATCCCTGGCATTTTTTCCTATTTTCCCAATTTTTTTTTATGTTTAGAGTGTGGGAATTTTTTTTTTTTTTTTAAATTATGTGGGGTCCCCCCTCCTGAAACTTTTTAACCCCTTGTCCCCCATGCAGGCTGGGATAGCCAGAATGTGGAGCTCTGACTGATTGGGACTTCACACCCTGACTATACCAGCTGCGAAAAAGGTTTATTTTGCCCTGGGGCCCCATTGTTGATTAAACCGGCCCTGACTTTAGATGTTATCAAAAGGCCACATTATTAAAAATAAAACTGGCAAGTCAAAAGCAGTTGTTTTACCGTTGTGAGAGATGGAAAATACAGATCTGACTGAATAAAATAGAAAATGTATAAAACTTCAAAAAATCAAACTACTGTATCATTCAGGTTCTTTCATGATTATTTTATAATAAATCTCTAATAATTTCCAAGCTGACCGCTGTGTGTCTGTATATCCTTCTGTCCCTCACACGCCCCCTCCTTTATTGGCCGCAGCATACGATTGGTGCTCATTGGTTAGCGCCATGATTGCCTGCATCGACTAGTGATGTAAAGTTGCATTAACCACTTAACAATAACCCGAGGTTTATATGGGTCCAGTTTGTGCCTTGCTTGCCCAACCATGATGTACAGGAGCATCCTGTCAATCTGTGGTGGTTGCGCACACTCGCTCCCATTCATTGCGAGACTTACTCATGGGTGATTAGTGAATGGTTATGTTCAATGAGCCAATTAAAATGCCTGTGCATGAATGAACATGGCTTCAATCAGAAGACAATGTTCATTCATAAAATGAAAGTAAATAGAAACATAAAAAGCACCTACACACATCCTGGTACAACAGGATAGTGTGTAGTGCCATCTGGTGGCCAAAAAATAAATAATTTGAAAAAATCCTATAATTGTTAGTTCCCTCTACCCACTGCCCCCCCCCCCCAATTTTTTTTTTCCTATAGTTCTTAGTCCCCTCTAACCCCCCCCCCCCCCACACACACACACACACACACACACACCAACACCAAAACCACCACACACAACCCGTAGTTACCAAAATACACTTGTAAAAAAAAAAGTGATAACATTTTGTAAAAAAATACATAGCCTATAATCTACATTCCCACTAGATCTTTCTGTATTTGCTTGGGGATAAACCCTGAAAGGCCTTGTGCTCTACCCATAGATTTATACAACACATTGCCTCCATGAGATGAGTCCTGGCAAGAAGTAGGTATTATCCACACCTACACAAGTACAACTACAAGTTTCTGATCTTCTAACTGAAGTTATGCTGGCTGAACACCTTCTGCTAGGACAATATGACGGGATTCCTAAACACCTGCAAGAGGTTTAAATTTTGCCCTTCATAACTGTGTAAAATATGACTTGGTTTACCTTTTTAATATGTATGTCGTGAGGGTATATTACTGTTATTTTAGCAAATAAAGGCTTGTAATCATTGAAACGGTACAGTGAGAAAACAAAACCACAAAACAGAAAAAATACACCTTTATTTTTGAAATAATATATTGTTGCCAAACATTGTTCTAGGAACATAATAGCCAGATACAAAATAATTGCCAGAGCAAATGGGCAAATAAAATGTGTGAAAAATGTTACTGTATGCTGTTTTTAAAGTAAACCTTTTCCTGTAGCAATTATGTTTGTGTCTACAGTTGTTTTAGATTATAATTTACATAATATTTTAGTGTTTTACAGAGTGTTTTACTTTTGTAGGTTTGTGTTTTTTTTAGCTGATGGTGAGTTTAGCTCTTCTAGCCAGCAATAGACAATGCTTCCCGTTCCAAACAATAGCCACTACATGCCACCCACATTTCTCTTAATTGGCATCCCTGGACTGAATAATGGAACAATTCTCAGTACATCCATTGTCTTCTGTGTCCTCTACATTTTGGCTATCTTAGGAAATGGTGCCATATTGTATGTCATCAAAGTCGAGAGGACTCTTCACTCCCCCATGTTCTTCTTCCTCTCCATGTTGGCCATTAATGACATAGCCTTCTCTACTTGCACTGTGCCCAAGACACTGGAGATCTTCTGGCTGAACGATGGTGTTATTGATGCTACCAGCTGCCTCGTACAAATGTTCTTTGTCCACTGTCTTTCTATGGTTGAGTCGGGGATCCTCGTCTGTATGGCCTATGACCGCTTCATGGCAATTTGTTCTCCTCTTAAATACCACTCTGTCCTCACTGTCTCATTGCTCAAAAAAATTGCACTTGCTATCCTGATCAGGGTCACTGTGCTCGCTATTCCATTTCCACTTTTGGTGTTGCAATTGCAGTTTTGTGGTTACAACGTTGTAGAACATTCATACTGTGACCACATGGGGGTGGCCAACACAGCCTGCAGTGACAAACGAATAGACAGTTTATTTGGATTAGCGGTGTCCTTTTCTGTCTGTGGTTTTGACCTGTGCTTCATTGGACTTTCCTACACCATGATCTTGAGATCCATCTTCAAGTTGCCTTCTAAGGACGCACGGCAAAAAGCCATGGGGACGTGTGGCTCTCATATCTGCGTGATCATCAGTGCCTACTTGCCTGGAATATTCACTGCTGTTACCTACAGGTTTGGAGGGAAGACAATTCCCCATAATGTCCATATATTCATGGCCAACATTTACAACTTGGTCCCTGCTTTCCTGAACCCCATTATCTACGGGGTGAGGACCAAACAAATTCAACAATACATTCTGCATATATTTACATTCCAAAAAAAAGCTACTTAGTTATCTTACTGATGCGTAAATTGAAACTCCCATTAAAGCGGAATATAACCCTGCATTTCAACTTTGCTCTAAAACATTATTTACAGCATATTATATGCAAAAAAAGCATTTTTTTTTTACTAGACCAGCATTGGAAGGGTTAAACACAGAGGTTTAAAGTTCCATGGAGAGATATGCAGAAGTTCAGATTGTTACATTCTATTTAGTTATATGTATCTATTGAGAAATGTTACACACTCTTTGGCTGTCCTCCAGCTCCTTCTCAGTCAGAGAGATGAGTCACATGCAACACTTAGATACATTTATGTAAACAAAATGTATCTATGTCAGCTTCGGATGCATCTGCAGAAATCTCCAGGAACTTTAAAACTCTGTGTAACCCTTCCAATGCTGGTCTAGTAAAAAAGAAAAAATGCTGGTTGCATATAATATACTGTAAATAATGTTTTAGAGCAAAGTTGAAATGCAGGGTTATATTCCGCTTTAATTATTTGTTCTGGCGTGGTCAAGGTGGCAAAATTCACACAACCAGTTTCAGGTCTGAAGAGAAAAGTTTGGACACGTCTGGAATCTTTGCCGAAACACATTAAGGTTTACATGGAGCGTATTTCTGTAATGTAGAAAAGTGCCAACATTCTTTCAATGTCATCCAATTCACCCCTCAAAAGACATGTAAATATCCAAACATCTGAGGGCTTCTCCCCCTTTTTTGTTGTAGTTCAGAAGTCGGAGTGTGTAGAGGTTGGTGAGAGGGGAAGATTTGTATACAGGATTGCACAGCTGTGATCTATCTCAGGGGCAGGCAGGGTTATTTTGATGATTATAGTACAACATTTCAGAGTGTTATTACAAGTCACTGAGCATGAGATTCCATCAACCCCTTTTTACTTCACACCGAAGCATTTTTCTTTTTTTTTTTCTGTTATGCAATTTTAGTGGCTGTTTATCTCTGTATTGTATTGTTTTTGTGGCAATGCTCAGCTGTGATTTGGAATAGTGATGAATAAATGACATGCAAATTATGTTGAGTTGATGCAAATGTATGCACATTTATGGAGCTTGAAAATGAACTAATCAAATTTTATTTCAGCAGGATTTATTTGGCTCATTCTCAAGCTGCATAATTTGCATCTCATTGGCCATCACTGATATGGAAGCACTTTCATGTGTTGTTTATAATTTAGGTCAAGAACAGATTTGGTAGGCATTCTTGCATGATCTATCTGGATAGTAATGCTACGTACACACTTGCGATAACGATCGTTTGCAAGGAACGATAGTTACCAGACGAACGATATTGGAAAGATTGGAATGCAACGATGGGATGCAGCGATCATTATACACATTTTAACGTTCGTTCTCGCAGAAAAGAACGATCAGAGGGAAATGTTGCATACATATTTATATAAAATTAAAATAAAAAACACTAACATGGGGTTACAATTGATAAAAATATATGATAGTTAACTTGAGAACAAAGTATATTTGAAATTTGTAATATAACAATCTTTACGGGTCGCGCTACACAGGAAGTACGGAAGCTGGGCAGAATCCAACGCAGGTGCATTGGCCCTTGTAACGATCATTCTCGGCAGATAACTGTACACACTATAGTTTTCCAACGATTGTTGCTAGATCCAATCCATCAGGTTGGATATCTTCATCTTCCCGATGTCGTTCTTTTGTCGTTCGTATTAATGATCGTTGGGTAAACTTTTTTCCCCCGATTGTCGGCGGAACGATCGTTAATAAGCTGTTTCAAACGACCATAGTCGCCAGTGTGTACGTAGCATAAGTCTTTAGATCCAAGATGGTGGGTCATTATAAATTAATCACCTCCTCTGTGATCTCTGATACTTCTGGCTTTTTAAAATTTCTATAGGATAGGGGCCTGTTGCCACTACACGTGGGGCGATGCAGCTACCGCACTATCCCACTGTGACAGAACTAAAACCATGGACCTGTTTCCATTGCATGCTGGTTATGCGGAGGAGTGATGAGTGATCCCATCTCCACCCATGGACGGTCGCATCTCCCGATGTGGAAGTGACGCTAATGGGAGAGGAAGTGATGCATAGCCGCATCCCATCTCCACCCATGGGCGGCTGCATCTCCCGATGTGGAAGTGACGCTAATGGGAGAGGAAGTGATGCATAGCCGCATCCCATCTCCACCCATGGGCGGCTGCATCTCCCGATGTGGAAGTGATGCTAATGGGAGAGGAAGTGATGCTAATGGGAGAGGAAGTGATGCATAGCCACATCCCATCTGCCAGTGGCCCTAAAACAAGAAGCAATAGTTGCATTTCACCCATGACAAGCTCTTGCCTCTGAAAGACTGACAGGGGTGTCACTAGGATCACAGGAAACAAGGAAGGGGCAGCTGCACAGCACTGTGGATGGTCAATGTGGAGCAAATCATTTTGAGTTGATGCAGCATTATGCAAATTTTGTATGCAAATACATGCAGCTTGAAAATGAACCAATCAAATCCCGGTGAGGTAAAATTTGATTGGTCCATTGTTAAGCAGCGTAAATTGCATGCAAAATCCTACATCAACTCAAAATTATTTGCATCTTATTGACCATCCCTACACAGCACGTCAGCCAATCCAAAAAGAAGGTGTAGCCACCAGAGATTGTGCATGGGGTCCAATATTAGTAATCAGTATACCTCTAATTCGGAAAAGAATCACACACCACTCAGAGTCTCTGCCGCTCAATGATTGTGTGCGTACCACACTACGCCACTGCCTACACTAAGCCACCGCCCACACTAAGCCACATCCCACAACTGCACTGCCTACACTAAGCCACCGCCCACACTAAGCCACATCCCACAACTGCACTGCCTACACTAAGCCACCGCCCACACTAAGCCACATCCCACAAGTGCACTGTCGACACTAAGCCACCGCCCACACTAAGCCACATCCCACAAATGCACTGCCTACACTAAGCCATCGCCCACACTAAGCCACATCCCACAACTGCACTGCCTACACTAAGCCACCGCCCACACTAAGCCACATCCCACAACTGCACTGCCTACACTAAGCCACCGCCCACACTAAGCCACATCCCACAACTGCACTGCCTACACTAAGCCACCGCCCACACTAAGCCACATCCCACAACTGCACTGTCGACACTAAGCCACCGCCCACACTAAGCCACATCCCACAAATGCACTGCCTACACTAAGCCATCGCCCACACTAAGCCACATCCCACAACTGCACTGCCTACACTAAGCCACCGCCCACACTAAGCCACATCCCACAACTGCACTGCTCACACTAAGCCACCGCCCACACTAAGCCACATCCCACAACTGCACTGCTCACACTAAGCCACCGCCCACACTAAGCCACATCCCACAACTGCACTGCTCACACTAAGCCACCGCCCACACTAAGCCACATCCCACAACTGCACTGCCTACACTAAGCCACCGCCCACACTAAGCCACATCCCACAACTGCACTGCCTACACTAAGCCACCGCCCACACTAAGCCACATCCCACAACTGCACTGCCTACTAGAGATGGGCCGAACCTTCGATTTTACGTTCGCGAACCGGGTTCGCGAACTTTCGCGGAATGTTCGGTTCGCGTTAACGTTCGCGAACCGCAATAGACTTCAATGGGGATGCGAACTTTGAAAAAAAAAAAATAATTATGCTGGCCACAAAAGTGATGGAAAAGATGTTTCAAGGGGTCTAACACCTGGAGGGGGGCATGGCGGAGTGGGATACATGCCAAAAGTCCCCAGGAAAAATCTGGATTTGACGCAAAGCAGCGTTTTAAGGGCAGAAATCACATTGAATGCTAAATGACAGGCCTAAAGTGCTTTAAAACATCTTGCATGTGTATACATCAATCAGGTAGTGTAATTAAGGTACTGCTTCACACTGACACACCAAACTCACCGTGTAACGCACCACAAACAGCTGTTTGTGTAGTGACGGCCGTGCTGGACTGGTGCGCACCATGGCGAGAGTGCAGGTTTTGGTGGCGGGTTCACTGAACAGAACAGGTATACAGTGGCGGGTTCACTGAACAGAACAGGTATGCAGTGGTGGGTTCACAGAACAGGTATACAGTGGCGGGTTCACTGAACAGAACAGGTATACAGTGGCGGGTTCACTGAACAGAACAGGTATGCAGTGGTGGGTTAACAGAACAGGTATACAGTGGCGGGTTCACAGAACAGGTATGCAGTGGCAGGTTCACTGAACACAACAGGTATGCAGTGGCGGGTTTACTAAACAGGTATACAGTGGCGGGTCCACTGAACAGAACAGGTATGCAGTGGCAGGATCACTGAACAGGTATGCAGTGGCAGGATCACTGAACAGGTATGCAGTGGTGGGTTCACAGAACAGGTATGCAGTGGTGGGTTCACAGAACAGGTATGCAGTGGTGGGTTCACAGAACAGGTATGCAGTGGCAGGATCACTGAACAGGTATGCAGTGGTGGGTGGGTTCACAGAACAGGTATGCAGTGGCAGGATCACTGAACAGGTATGCAGTGGTGGGTTCACAGAACAGGTATGCAGTGGCAGGATCACTGAACAGGTATGCAGTGGTGGGTGGGTTCACAGAACAGGTATGCAGTGGCAGGATCACTGAACAGGTATGCAGTGGTGGGTTCACAGAACAGGTATGCAGTGGCAGGATCACTGAACAGGTATGCAGTGGTGGGTGGGTTCACAGAACAGGTATGCAGTGGCAGGATCACTGAACAGGTATGCAGTGATGGGTGGGTTCACAGAACACGTATGCAGTGGTGGGTTCACAGAACAGGTATGCAGCCAGGGACAAGCCAAGCCTAACTAATCTTTCCCTATGAGAGAGTGTGCAGCAGCTCGCCCTACTCTAACTAATGCAGGCACACGAGTGACCGTAATGGTCGCCGCTGCCTGCCATTTAGTAGGGGGGGGAGTGGCTCCAGGGGCTAGTGTAGCCTAATTGGCTACACTGGGCCTGCTGACTGTGATGTAGAGGGTCAAAGTTGACCCTCATAGTGCATTGTGGGGCGAACCGAACTTCCGGAAACGTTCGCCTCCCGAAGGCGAACGCGAACCACCAAAGTTCGCCGGGAACCGTTCGCCGGCGAACCGTTCGGCCCATCTCTACTGCCTACACTAAGCCACCACCCACACTAAGCCACATCCCACAACTGCACTGTCTACACTAAGCCACCGCCTACACTAAGCCACATCCCACAAATGCACTGCCTACACTAAGCCACCGCCCACACTAAGCCACATCCCACAACTGCACTGCCTACACTAAGCCACCGCCCACACTAAGCCACATCCCACAACTGCACTGCCTACACTAAGCCACCACCCACACTAAGCCACATCCCACAACTGCACTGTCTACACTAAGCCACCGCACCCCACTAAGCCACATCCCACAAATGCACTGCCTACACTAAGCCACCGCCCACACTAAGCCACATCCCACAACTGCACTGCCTACACTAAGCCACCCCCCACACTAAACCACATCCCACAACTGCACTGCCTACACTAAGCCACCGCCCACACTAAGCCACATCCCACAACTGCACTGCCTACACTAAGCCACCGCCCACACTAAGCCACATCCCACAACTGCACTGCCTACACTAAGCCACCACCCACACTAAGCCACATCCCACAACTGCACTGCCTACACTAAGCACTGCCCACACTAAGCCACATCCCACAACTACACTGCTCACACTAAGCCACCGCCCACACTAAGCCACATCCCACAACTGCACTGCCTACACTAAGCCACCGCCCACACTAAGCCACATCCCACAACTGCACTGCTCACACTAAGCCACCGCCCACACTAAGCCACATCCCACAACTGCACTGGCCACACTAAACCACCACCCACACTAAGCCACATCCCACAACTGCACTGCCTACACTAAGCCACCGCCCACACTAAGCCACATCCCACAACTGCACTGCCTACACTCAGCCACCGCCTACACTAAGCCACATCCCACAACTGCACTGCCTACACTAAGCCACCACCCACACTAAGCCACATCCCACAACTGCACTGCCTACACTAAGCCACCGCCCACACTAAGCCACATCCCCAACTGCACTGCTCACACTAAGCCACCACCCACACTAAGCCACATCCCACAACTGCACTGCCTACACTAAGCCACCGCCCACACTAAGCCACATCCCACAACTGCACTGCTCACACTAAGCCACTGCCCACACTAAGCCACATCCCACAACTGCACTGCTCACACTAAGCCACCGCCCACACTAAGCCACATCCCGCAACTGCACTGGCCACACTAAACCACCCCCCACACTAAACCACATCCCACAACTGCACTGCCTACACTAAGCCACCGCCCACACTAAGCCACATCCCACAACTGCACTGCCTACACTAAGCCACCGCCCACACTAAGCCACATCCCACAACTGCACTGCCTACACTAAGCACTGCCCACACTAAGCCACATCCCACAACTACACTGCTCACACTAAGCCACCGCCCACACTAAGCCACATCCCACAACTGCACTGTCTACACTAAGCCACCGCCCACACTAAGCCACATCCCACAACTGCACTGCTCACACTAAGCCACCGCCCACACTAAGCCGCATCCCACAACTGCACTGGCCACACTAAACCACCACCCACACTAAGCCACATCCCACAACTGCACTGCCTACACTAAGCCACCGCCTACACTAAGCCACATCCCACAACTGCACTGCCTACACTAAGCCACCGCCCACACTAAGCCACATCCCACAACTGCACTGCCTACACTAAGCCACCGCCCACACTAAGCCACATCCCCAACTGCACTGCTCACACTAAGCCACCGCCCACACTAAGCCACATCCCACAACTGCACTGCCTACACTAAGCCACCGCCCACACTAAGCCACATCCCACAACTGCACTGCTCACACTAAGCCACTGCCCACACTAAGCCACATCCCACAACTGCACTGCTCACACTAAGCCACCGCCCACACTAAGCCACATCCCACAACTGCACTGCTCACACTAAGCCACCGCCCACACTAAGCCACATCCCACAACTGCACTGCTTACACTAAGCCACCGCCCACACTAAGCCACATCCCACAACTGCACTTCTCACGCTAAGCCACCGCCCACACTAAGCCACATCCTACAAATGCACTGCCTACACTAAGCCACCCCCCACACTAAACCACATCCCACAACTGCACTGCCTACACTAAGCCACCGCCCACACTAAGCCACATCCCACAACTGCACTGCCTACACTAAGCCACCGCCCACACTAAGCCACATCCCACAACTGCACTGCCTACACTAAGCCACCACCCACACTAAGCCACATCCCACAACTGCACTGTCTACACTAAGCCACCGCCCACACTAAGCCATATCCCACAAATGCACTGTCGACACTAAACCACCGCCCACACTAAGCCACATCCCACAACTGCACTGCCTACACTAAGCCACCTCCCACACTAAACCACATCCCACAACTGCACTGCCTACACTAAGCCACCGCCCATACTAAGCCACATCCCACAACTGCACTGCCTACACTAAGCCACCGCCCACACTAAGCCACATCCCACATCTGCACTGTCTACAGTAAGCCACCGCCCACACTAAGCCACATCCCACAACTGCATTGCCTACACTAAGCCACTGCCCACACTAAGCCACATCCCACAACTGCACTGTCTACACTAAGCCACCGCCCACACTAAGCCATATCCCACAAATGCACTGTCGACACTAAACCACCGCCCACACTAAGCCACATCCCACAACTGCACTGCCTACACTAAGCCACCTCCCACACTAAACCACATCCCACAACTGCACTGCCTACACTAAGCCACCGCCCATACTAAGCCACATCCCACAACTGCACTGCCTACACTAAGCCACCGCCCACACTAAGCCACATCCCACATCTGCACTGTCTACAGTAAGCCACCGCCCACACTAAGCCACATCCCACAACTGCATTGCCTACACTAAGCCACTGCCCACACTAAGCCACATCCCACAAATGCACTGCTCACACTAAGCCACTGCCCACACTAAGCCACATCCCACAACTGCACTGCTCACACTAAGCCACCGCCCACACTATGCCACAACTGCACTGCTCACACTAAGCCACCGCCCACACTAAGCCACATCCCACAACTGCACTGCTCACACTAAGCCACTGCCCACACTAAGCCACATCCCACAACTGCACTTCTCACAATAAGCCACCACCCACACTAAGCCACATCCCACAACTGCACTGCTCACACTAAGCCACCGCCCACACTAAGCCACATCCCCAACTGCACTGCTCACACTAAGCCACCGCCCACACTAAGCCACATCCCACAACTGCACTGCTCACACTAAGCCACCGCCCACACTAAGCCACATCCCACAACTGCACTGCTCACACTAAGCCACCGCCCACACTAAGCCACATCCCACAACTGCACTGCTTACACTAAGCCACCGCCCACACTAAGCCACATCCCACAACTGCACTTTTCACACTAAGCCACCGCCCATACTAAGCCACATCCCACAACTGCACTGCTCACACTAAGCCACCGCTCACACTAAGCCACATCCCACAACTGCACTGCTCACACTAAGCCACCGCCCACATTAAGCCACATCCCACAACTGCACTGCCTACACTAAGCCACCGCCCACACTAAGCCACATCCCACAACTGCACTGCCTACACTAAGCCACATCCCACAACTTCACTGCCCACACTAAGCCACCGCCCACACTAAGCCACAAACCACAACTGCACTGCCCACACTAAACCACCACCCACTCTAAGCCACATCCCACAACTGCACTGCCTACACTAAGCCACCGCCCACACTAAGCCACATCCCACAACTGCACTGCCTACACTAAGCCACCGCCTACACTAAGCCACATCCCACAAATGCACTGCCTACACTAAGCCACCGCCCACACTAAGCCACATCCCACAACTGCACTGCCTACACTAAGCCACCGCCCACACTAAGCCACATCCCACAACTGCACTGCTCACACTAAGTCACCGCCCACACTAAGCCACATCCCACAACTGCACTGCTCACACTAAGCCACCGCCCACACTAAGCCACATCCCACAACTGCACTGCTCACACTAAGCTACCGCCCACACTAAGCCACATCCCACACTAAGCCACATCCCACAACTGCACTGCTCACACTAAGCCACCACCCACACTAAGCCACATCCCACAACTGCACTGCTCACACTAAGCCACCGCCCACACTAAGCCACATCCCACAACTGCACTGCTCACACGCAGGGCAGCCATCAGGGGGGGACAACTGACACTGCAGTGAGGGGCCCAGGGCTTTTTGGGGCCCTGGGCCCCCTCAAATCACTGGAAGGGCCGCATGTGCTGGCTGTGAGCCTGTGGCTCACTAACCAGCACACCGCGTTACAGCACTGAGAGAAGAGTGACATCAGCACTTGAACGTGGGGAGCAGATGAGTGAGCCCGCTACAGCTGACTTTCTATACTGGGGCACCACCTATATCTGGCTACAGGCTACCTATACTGAGCCACCACCTATACCTGGCTACCTATACTGGGGCTGGAACAACCTATACCTGGCTACCTATACTGGGCCACCACCTATACCTGGCTACGTATACTGGGGCTGGAACCACCTATACCTAGCTACCTATACTGGGGCACCACCTATACCTGGCTACCTATGCTGAGGCACCACCTATACTTGGCTACCTTTACTGAGGGCACCACTTGTACCTGGCTACCTATACTGGGGCACCACCTATACTTGGCTACTTATACTGGGGCGCCTATAGCTTGCTACCTATACTGGGGGCACCTGTATCTGGCTAACCTATACTGGTGTACCACCCATACCAGGCTACCTATACTGGAGGCAACTATACCAGGCTATCTATACCGGGCACCACCTGTAGTTGAATACCTATACTTGGGCACCTGTATTTTGCTGGCCTATACTGTGGTACCAGCTATACCAGGCTACCTATACTGGGGGCATCTACACCAGGCTACCTATACTGGAGCACCACCTATAGCTGGCTACTTATACTGGGGGAACCTATACCTGGTTACCTATACTGGGGGCACCTATGCCTGGGTACCTATACTGGGAGGCACCTATACCTGGCTAGGGCAGGGGGAGGAGTTGAGACAGAAGGTGACAAGAGGTAACACAGGGGGATAAAAGTGGCACAGGGGGAACAGAGGGAGACAAAAGAGGCACAGGGAGAAAATAGATGAGACGGAACATGAGGTCACACAGAGGAGCACAAAAGAGGCGCAAACTGAGGTGAGATAGAGGGGGACAAAAGAGGCACAGGAAGAAAAGAGGTGACAAAAGAGAATGGATAAAGGAAAAGAGCGGACCTACAAGTCCCTATCTCATTTGTTAACTAGGGACTACCTGTATTTCGCTAGTATTTGGCTCCACCCACAACATGCCATGATCATGTCCACTTTTTGCCGCATCACACTGTGCATGCCACTTTCTTCAGTGTCAGGGCCATGCACATTTTTCGCTGCAGTGCACTTCGCGCATGGACACGGGGTGGGGTGGCTAGTGGGCAGGCACAGCAACCAGTGGGTGGGCCCAGGGAGGGGGGGTCCAGGCCTGATGATGTGTGAGGGGCCCCAAAATTTCTGATGGCGGCCCTGCAAGCTACCACCCACACTAAGCCACATCCCACAACTGCACTGCCCACACTAAGCCACCGCCCACACTAAGCCACATCCCACAACTGCACTGCCTACACTAAGCCACCGCCCACACTAAGCCACATCCCACAACTGCACTGCCTACACTAAGCCACCGCCCACACTAAGCCACATCCCACAACTGCACTGCTCACACTAAGGCACCGCCCACACTAAGCCACATCCCACAACTGCACTGCTCACACTAAGCCACCGCCCACACTAAGCCACATCCCACAACTGCACTGCTCACACTAAGCCACCGTCCCCACTAAGCCACATCCCACAACTGCACTGCCTACACTAAGCCACCGCCCACACTAAGCCACATCCCCAACTGCACTGCTCACACTAAACCACCGCCCAGGGCCCGTGCATACTCACAACCTTCACCTACTAGTATTCTTGGCTGGAGTTATAATGTAAATTGTGGAGTGAAGTTTCCACTAATGCAATGATATTTTTACATCTTCACTTAGGGGAACACAGCCAGGGGCGGCGAAGCAATGAGGAGGCATCTCTAGGCTGATTCGGGAATTGGCCTGTGGATTAGGGTGGCCAAAAGATCTCTCTCTCTCCAATCATATTTGACCAGAGAGAGATCTGTCTCATGGTCGATCGGCTGACAAAACCTTCTAATAATGCTACACGTTACACACAAATGCAATGTGTGCACTGTGAATGTCGCACAAACTTAGTATTGCTGTGCGTTAATCTGCGTTGAAACATTTTCTAACGTGCGACTTTAACGTCGCATTGTGAAAGAGGCCTGAGTGAAAGTGCTGCATGCAGTGCGTTATACACGTTATTAGCTGCGTTAGACTGTTTGCACATGCTCAGTAATGATTTGGAAACATACATTTCACTGCCTGTATTTTCTACTGGATATGCTGTATGCTCTGGTAACGCTGCATTGCGACTTTTTGGGCGCGAGGCGTTGTACGTTTGCGTTGCAACTTTAACATTGCATCAAAATGTTTGCATAGCAATTAGTTAATTACAAGACTGAGTCTGTTAATTTGATCTGCATACAGTCAATACACACCATACAATTTTGTGTTAGATGGTTCGATAGATCATTTCTGACATGTCCGATCTAATTTTCGGTTGTTTTCCTGATTGATTTCTCATACAAATGAATGGAAATAGATGAGAAAAGATAACAGAATCGAATCGGAAAATCGAATCGGAAATCGACTGGATGGAAAATCAACCGAAAAAACGCATTGTGTGTACCTTAGTGAGCTGTAAATCACCCTTCAAATGACATAATAACCTAAACTGTTTTCTGAAGTATTTATTTATTTTTTTGCTGTGTTTAATATTTTAGAGACGAAAAATAACTTTAATGTAAATTCCCAGGTCAATCCATTCAAAAACGACAAATGCAAAGGCAAGTTTCATAAATGCAGAAAAACACACAAAATAAGTAAAGATTTACAAAAATGGCTTTTGTGTGTGCAGCTTGTGGTGGGATCAGGCCCTTACACTTACACTTTAACAAAAAACACTGTTTGTCACAAAACTTCAAAAAATAGTTGCTGGCACAATGTATGGTGATGATAATTGGATTTAAATAAAGTATATTTTTGATGCATTGTGTATTCTTTTACCTTAAAATGTAATAACATTTAAAACATTTGTTTGGTACAAGTAGGGAAGGAGAGGTTATTAGGAAGGAGACATGATTATGTGGGAGGTGTAGTCTCTAAAGGGGCGTGAATTGGGAATGGTTCTTCAGCTAATTTAGTTTCCTGGAACGACTGAGCTGTTAATCTCAGAGGCTCACATAAGACATAGCGTGAAAAAGTAGCGTTTTAGGATGGTGCGTTTGCAATTTTCTGTTACGTTTTTACCGCCTTTTTGGTGCATTTTGCATTTTAATGCATTTGCTAATGTAAAACGCATATGCGTTTTGTATGAGTTTTTTATTTAAATTTATGCAAATCACTAGGAAGACAACAGGAAGCAGAATCACATCAGAAATCTTCAATTTTTTATTAAAAACGCAATGCACAGGCGTTACCATAGGCTTTCATAATGTGCGTTTTGGCAGCCAGCCTGCATAATATGCAACACTACCAGCGTCTGCAGAACACTTAATGTAAAAACGCAGCATCTTCTGCGTCCCATAGACTAACATTGGTCAGGGTTTAAATACCCTTCCCATCAGTGCTGAAGCCACACCCCCTGCTGTACATGTAAAAGGGCTAGGGGCGCACATGTGCCATGTTTTGTTCCTTTTAAACAATACCAGCAAACATGTATTAACATGGCCGTTCGTGGACTCGTCCTCGAATGTTACCATGGAAATTTGTGAAGTGAGAATTTGTGGCACATTTTACCACCTAGATCTGCGTTCCACGCATTGACTTTAATGGCAGACAGACTCAAAAAAACTTTCAGGGCATATTTGCAGCCACAATTTTGTTTTAAAAAGGTGTCAAACCTGCCGACTGGCATGGCGGAGGGGGATTGAGGGAAACATTTTACCCCTAAAATATGTATTTTACACAAAAAGCTTTTTTTAAAAATGATTTTTAAAGAAGTCAACGGCCGCTGACTTTAGTGGTTAATAGCAAAGCCGCAGGATATGGCTGGAGGAGTTGAGTACGCCCTCGCCTGATGGGCCAGCAATGTGCCTGTTCTTTCACCATGCTCACATTGCACAAAATAGCTTACTTAGTGTATCTTTCTCTATGAGCAGTTTGTGGCCCCTTTGTGCCTTTTTCCAGACTGGTCTAGCCTCTTCTGTATGGGTTGCAGTACACTGCGTCTCTGTGATGCCTATTTGCCTTGCAGGATCAGGTTCTCTTTGGGTCCGTTTCCACTACTAACTGATGCGAATGCGGCCACCTAGCAGCATTGCATCAGTTCCGCTGCCGGCCGCATCACTTCCGCATCTCCTGATGCAGAAGTGTATTGCAGGAGATGGGACGTGGCTGCGGGCAGATGCGGCCGTGCGAGAAGCATGCTGCAGATTCTCGGATTGCACCGCACAACATGCATGCAATGGAAACTCTTCCATTGCCGTGCATGTGTTTCAGCACACCACACTCCTAGTGGAAACGGGCCCTTAGGCCTCAATTCACTAAGCTTTATCGAACGTTTAATAATTTACCTCATGAGTTAAATCTAATTTGGAATTCACTAAGGTGTTATAGATTTATGGAATGTTTTATCGATAAAATGTTCAATAAATCTATAACACCTTAGGGAATTCAAAATTAGATTTTACTCATGAGGTAAATTATCAAACGTTCGATAAAGGAGAGGGCCTGGAGCTGGAGCAAAGCGTAATACGCAAGGCCCAGCATGATAGGGTAGCCGTCCAGGAGTAGGGAAGGGGTGGTGCCTTAGTGTGGTGAGGGAGGAGTGGTGTCCCTGGGGAGTAGCAGGAAGAGGCTGGGCTGGGAGTAAGGGTATTGCGTAGGGGGTAGGCGGAGCTTAGGCACTCCGCGGAGAGAAGAGGAAAAGTTGGCTGCACGCACTGCTTCTCCACAGCATGGAAGACGTGGAAAGCTTAGTGGCGCGAATCCGCGACGAAGCAGCAGCCAGGGGGCCCGAATGGGTTCAGTCCCAGCTCGCAGCCATGGCCCCGAGTACGTCTGCGCAGCCGGAGAGGAACCAAGGTGAGGCTGCGCAGGCCAAGCGTAAATCCAGGCCGCCGGAGCGGCTCAGCCCGGACGCTAGGCCAAGACGGAGCCACCGCAATGGGAGCCCCCATGGGGACCCTCCGGCGCCTCCTGCCAAGCGAACGCATGCTAGTGGCAGGGGGGCGGCCGAGAGGAATCCGAGAGGCGGGAAGCGCTCGTCCAGCGGCGCGCAGAAGGGGCAATCGGCTCCTGCGCAGGCGTCCAGAGGATCTGCCCAGCAAACGGCCCCTGCGCCCCGCACATCCCAGCAGGCCAGGCAGGCTCAACAGGAGGCTACTGCAGGGACGGGCACCGCTTCCTCCCAGGGCGCGGCGGTGGCCCAAACCCAGAGACCAGGATCATCCAAGGCGGCTAAAGGAGGAGGGAAGAGCAAGGGCAAGACTTCATCCAGAGGCACCAGCCAAAGGGGTGTTCGGAGTGTGGTTCAGCGCCGCCAGGACCATGGTGGGCAAGACGACAGACGATCGCCAGAGAACACACCACTGTCGGATGAGGATTCATCGGCGGGAGAGGAAGCGGACGCCAGCTCGGGATCCGGAGTGACGGCTGACCAGGGCGTTCGTCCGGCACAGCCAGGTGAGGCCAATAATGCCAATGTACTGACCAATTTGTTGTTTGGGTCAGGTGCGGGGGGCAGGGAGTGGTTACCGGTATGCCATCTCAGGTACCGTCCGCTTTACAGGTGTTGTGGGCAGGTTTAAGAGCCATGTCAGGCCTGCCAGGGCCGGTGGGAGCGTGGTCCGCGCCAGGGCAGGTAGTACCTCTTCCCCAGGTTGCTCCGGTGGGGGCGGGGTCCGCGCCAGGGCAGGTAGTACCTCTTCCCCAGGTTGCTCCGGTGGGGGTGGGGTCCGCCACAGGTCAGGTCGTACCTCTTCCTCAGGTTCATCCGGGGGGGGGGGGGGGGGGCGGGGTCCGCCCCAGGGCAGTTGGTATCTCTTTCCCAGGTTCCCCCGGTAGTACAAGCAATCCAGGTTTCCCCCCCTTTGTCGGAGCCAAACGGGTCAGCAAGTGGGGAGGTATCGGTCACACCGGGGCCGAGTGATCAGTCAGGGGGCGGTGGGGTAGAGAGAAGGGAGGCGGATTTGGTGCGCCTCTCAGACGCTGCTCATAGTGAGACGTATGTTTGTTTTATGGGACGTTTGGGGGCCCATTTGAAACAGGAGACAAGGGAGCGTATATAGAGGGGGGAATATGTTGAGATTTTTTCCCTTTTACCGTTGGAAAAGTTTAATTTAGATAAGGGGAAACCAGATGAAAAAAAGAGGGAGGAGGAACGCCGCTACCGGCTTATCCCGCGAACGTTCCAAAACTGGTTTCAAGCGTTTAATATATTGGCGAGTGTGATTGGGGAGCGTCAGCCGGACTGCTGTTCGTCGTTATTCAGGTACATGGATGCGATAGGGGATGCTCATCGGTCATACGGGGGAAATGCTTGGCTCAGATACGATGAGCAGTTTAGGCAGAGTAAGGCGGTCCGTCCAGCCATACGCTGGGATCACAAGGACATCGAGTTATGGATGCGCCTTATGATTCCTGCTCGGGCGGCACCGCCCTTTCAGGGACAGGCCAGCAGCCCAGCTCCCACTGGACAGCTGGCCGGTAAGGGAAAAGGAGTGTGCTGGCAATTCAACGACGGATCTTGTCGTTTTGGACAATCGTGTCGTTTTAAACACGCGTGTTCAGCCTGCGGAGGTTCACATCCGGCCTCAAAATGTTATAGACAGCGCAGAGGTAAGGCGGCTGAGCCTGCAAGCAAGAGGGACGACGCCGGTGAGGGTGGAAAAAATGGAACAGTTCCTCGGTAGGTATCCTCAGAGGGAGGCAGCGGAGTTCTTGCATGCAGGATTTAGGGACGGTTTTGTCATTCTTAGTAGTTGTACGTTATCAGCGGACGGTCCAGTGAGGAACTTGAGATCAGCATATGAATTTCCTGAGGTAGTGTCTCAAAAGTTGAACAAGGAATTGGCAGCGGGCCGTATTGCGGGCCCATTTACAGAACAACCATTGCGCAATTTAGTGGTGTCACCCTTGGGTGTTGTGCCAAAGAAGGAACCGGGTTCCTTTCGGCTCATTCATCATCTGTCTTTTCCAAAAGGATTATCGGTTAACGATGGCCTGGCGGATCAGGAAACATCAGTGGCATACACATCCTTTGATGTGGCATTGCGGTGGGTCAAGCGATTAGGTGCGGGGGCCTTGTTGGCAAAGACCGACATTGAAGCTGCGTTTCGGTTGCTCCCGGTACACCCAGCGAGCTTCCGTTTGCTTGGATGTCACTGGAAGGGCGAATACTTTGTAGACAAATGCCTTCCTATGGGGTGTGCCATTTCTTGTTCATATTTTGAGAAGTTCAGCTGTTTTTTGGAATGGGTGGTGAGGGAGGTTTCAGGTGTACGATCAATTATCCATTACTTGGATGATTTTTTGTTTATGGGGGCATCGGATTCGGGTGAGTGCATTTCCGCGCTTGCCGCAATGAGACGTGTGTGCTCTGTTCGGGGTGCCTCTGGCAGAGGACAAGACAGAGGGCCCGGTGACGTCCATAAAATTCTTGGGCATCACTATTGACACGTTGGCCATGGAATGTCGGTTGCCGCCGGACAAGGTGGAAGATTTAACGGCGGCAGTGAAGCTGGCTGAAAAGTCTAAAAAAATTACGTTGCGAGATCTGCAGTCGTTACTCGGGAAATTGAATTTTGCCTGCAGAATCATGCCCATGGGACGTGTATTCTGCAGGCGGCTGTCCATGGCAACGGCAGGAAAGTCCTCTCCTCACCATCGGATTCGTCTATCGGCAGAGTTGCGGGGGGATTTAAGGGTGTGGGTTAGATTTCTGGAGGAATTTAATTGCAGACCCTTACGGATTCAGGAAATGGTGAGTAATGTTGATGCTGAGTTATTCACGGATGCGTCGGGTGCAATCGGTTTTGGAGCCTTTTTGGCAGGAAGTTGGTGTGCCTCCGCCTGGGACTTGTCCTGGGTGGAAGCAGGTTTTACCTCCAATTTGGTTATGTTGGAATTGTTTCCGATCGTAGTGGCATTTCGTTTGTGGGGGCAGAGACTGGCTGATAGAACGATTCGAATTAACTGTGATAACATGGGTGTGGTGGCAGCTATAAATAACTTTTCGGCGTCATCACCGCCAGTTATCTGTTTGATGCGGCAGTTAGTACTGGATTGCTTGCGTTTGAATTCTCAGATTACTGCAGTGCATTTGCCAGGAATTGATAACGTGATTGCTGATGCCCTCTCTCGAATCCAGTGGGCCAGATTCCGGGCGGCGGCTCCATCGGCGGACGTGAGTGGGGAGGAGTGTCCCGAAGCGGTGTGGAAAATTCCTTTCGGGCAGTATCTGAATTGATCAGGCAATCCTTGTCAGCATCGTCTTGGGCAGCGTACACGTTGGTATGGAACACGTGGGATGCTTTGATGGTACAAGTGGGCGGCTGTCACTTGCAAGAGGACAGGCTATGTCTGCTATTATACTTTGTGGGAAAGTGCTTTTCGGAAGGAGTGTCGTCATCAGCGATGTCTAAGAAATTGTCGGCGTTAGCTTTTTGGTTTAAAATTAGGGGATTTCAGGATGCGACAAAGGATTTTAGGGTGAGGCAGGCAGTAAAGGGCTTCAGGGTGGGGGTGATTCACAGGGATTCAAGGCGCCCGGTGTCTTTTGAGCTGTTAGGTAGATTAGTTCTCAGACTGGATGAGGTTTGTTCATCGGCATTTGAGGTAAGTTTGTTTAGGACAGGGTTCATTTTGGCATTTTTTGGGGCTTTTAGGATGGGGGAATTAGTTAGCAGCAGTAAGGTCAAGGTGGGAGGCATCCTCGCGGAGGACGTTAGGGTGCAGGCGGACTCCGTAGTCATCCGTCTTCGGTTTTCGAAAACGGATCAATCAGGTAAGGGCAGGTGCATCTCTTTATTTCGGACGGACGGCCCGCTTTGTCCTTGCGGAGCAGTGGAAGCTTTTGGGGCCATGAGGCCTTCAGCGGCTCCCTCATTCCTAGTGCATAGAGATGGTACCCCCTTATCCAGGTTCCAATTTATTGCCGGTTTTAGAAAGTGTTTAACTGGGCTTGGGCTCCAGGCACGCGAGTTCGCCTCCCACTCTTTCAGGATAGGTGCAGCCACAGAGGCGTCTAGGTGGGGACTTAGCGAAAATATCATTAAAAGAATAGGGCGATGGGAATCTTCTCGTTATAAGTTGTATGTTAGGCCGCATTTGGTGTTAGGTATTGGGAGCAGAAGAGGACATTTGTTGTTAGAGACCTGTTGTTTGTATTGCAGGTCCGCAGGTCCTGGTTTGGATTTTCGGACACTCCTATGTCCGCTGGGGAGCAAAACGGGCGGAGGTGAGGCCAGAAGGTCGGCAGCTTGGCTTCCCCAGGGAGCAGGTTTGTATACGGTGGCTCGGTTTCCCAGGCATGGTGTGGTCTAGGGTAATGCCGGAGATACATAGATGTTACAGACTTGATAGGGCCCCGGACATTTTGGTGCTACATGTTGGGGGGAATGACCTGGCTGCTAGGTCCACAAGGGTGTTAGTAAAGGACATCAAATTTGATTTTTTGCGTATTCGTACGCTTTTTCCGGACGCGATCGTGATATGGTCAGACGTGGTGGCCAGATCGTCTTGGAGGTTGGCGAGATCGGTCAGCAAGGTCAACAGGGCCAGAGTGAAGTTGAACAAGGAGGTGTCTAAATTTTTTATTAGAAATGGGGGCTTGGCCATTAGGCATTTGGAGTTGGAGGAGGATACCCATCTTTTCTTAAGAAGGGATGGGGTTCACCTTACGGATGTGGGGTTGGATTTGTGGGCCCTAGGGATAGAAGATGGGATCCAGCGAGCTCTGAGGTTGGGGGCCTCTCGGGCATGAGGCTTCATGCCCGTTTGTAGTGGAGGGGAAGGGGCTCCGGAGGTTGAGTTTATCAGGTTAAGGATTTGTCAAGGGACAATCCTGCAAGAGAGACAATTCGGCGGAAGGTCGCTTTAAGTGGGCATGCAGCTGTCCCCGAGCCGGAGAACGCGGCGGGGGCCGGTTCAAGGCTGCATGCCAGGTTCGGAAGGGTACGATTCTCAGAGGGCGCCTCCGGACCCCTTACCTCAGTGCTCAGAGTTACTGTTGTGTTTTGAATAAAGAGTTATTTATGTATGATGGAAATGTTGTTCTTAAATATGTTTTGGTTAAAATAAATGGGCTGCTTTGGCCGAAAATTTATCCAAGCCGGGTAGTCCGTGTGGTTTTATTCAAGGATGCATGAAGGGGTTACAGGAAAAGGGGTGGGAATGGTTTGGGGGTTGGACGGAGGCTGGGTAGGTTATACCACTATCATGTGTTTGATAAAGCTTAGTGAATTGAGGCCTTAAGGTGCGTACACACATGCGACTATAGTCGTTTGTAACGATCGTTCCCCGATCTTTACCAACGACGATCGTTACAAAAAACGAACCACCGACTATTAAGTCTAACGACGAACGAGCCAAATCGCTACAAAAGAAAGTTCTGTCTCGGCGGATTTTAACCAACGACGATCGTTTGCAAAAGTAGTACATCGTTGGAAACGATCGTTCGTACCAGGCTGGACATGCGCATTTCACTTTTTCTCCATGGAACTTTACAATTTTATGCGCAGGCGCATTAAGTGCTTTTACGTGGTGTAACGTTCGTTCTAACGATGTGATCGTTACACACTTTTTACAACTAACTTTACTTAGGTCGTTCTTTCGTCAATTAAAAGATCGTTCGTCGTTGACAACGAACGATCGTTGTCGCATGTGTGTACGTAGCATTAGTCTTGTGTCTCCTTTACATCATGCCACAGCTTGGATCAATCAGCACCCCCTAGAGCAGGCCTTGAAGGTCTCCCAAACTAACTTGTGGTTACCATCCTCTCTGTGTATGATAAAGTGCTCCTCAACCTGCTTCAATACTGACTGATCAGATTTCATAAGGCCTAGCCAGAATGGTTTACATTCCCAATAGGTAAAAGGGGTTTTTATCCAAACAAGTTGGGCAGCCCACTGCATTGCACATACCATTAAAGTTGTTTATGTAGGGCTTGGGGGTAAATTTTACAGAGTCAGCGTGTATGCCCAGGCTGTAGGACTCACCTATCCCTACCTGGCACACCACTAACTGACACCTACACTGTCCCTGCCTGGCACACCACTAACTGACACCTACACTGTCCCTGCCTGGCACACCACTGACACCTACACTGTCCCTGCCTGGCACACCACTAACTGACACCTACACTGTTCCTGCCTGGCACACACCACTAACTGACACCTACACTGTCCCTGCCTGGCACACCACTAACTGACACCTACACTGTCCCTGCCAGGCACACAACTAACTGACACCTACACTGTACCTGCCTGGCACACCACTAACTGACACCTACACTGCCCCTGCCTGACACACCACTGACACCTACACTGTCCCTGCCTGACACACCACTAACTGACACCTACACTGCCCCTGCCTGGCACACCACTAACTGACACCTACACTGTTCCTGCCTGGCACACATCACTAACTGACACCTACACTGTCCCTGCCTGGCACACCACTAACTGACACCTACAATGTCCATGCCTGGCACATCACTAACTGAGACCTACACTGCCCCTGCCTGGCACACCACTAACTGACACCTACACTGTCCCTGCCTGGCACACCACTAACTGACACCTACACTGTCCCTTCCTGGCACACCACTGACACCTACACTGTCCCTGCCTGGCACACACCACTAGCTGACACCTACACTATCCCTGCCTGGCACACCACTAACAGACACCTGCACTGTCCCTGCCTGGCACACCACTAACTGACACCTACACTGCCCCTGCCTGACACACCACTGACACCTACACTGTCCCTGCCTGGCACACCACTAACTGACACCTACACTGTCCCTGCCTGGTACACCACTAACTGACACCTACACTGTCCCTGCCTGGTACACCACTAACTGACACCTACACTGTCCCTGCCTGGCACACCACTAACTGACACCTACAATGTCCCTGCCTGGCACATCACTAACTGAGACCTACACTGCCCCTGCCTGGCACACCACTAACTGACACCTACACTGTCCCTGCCTGACACACCACTCACTGACACCTACACTGTCCCTGCCTGGCACACCACTAACTGACACCTACACTGTCCCTGCCTGGAACACCACTAACTGACACCTACACTGTCCCTGCCTGACACACCACTAGCTGGCCCTACAAGGACTTAGGCAAGCAAGGCATACAAGCTGATGTAGAAGGCAGATATACCACCAGGAGCCACTACTGAGGCTAGTAACACAGTTTCGCAGTTCCGCAGTATCACATACACAGTTCAGGAAGTATCCAAGAGTCATGCAAAGCTATTCAACTGCAATAATAGTAATTAGATAAGGGTTGAAAGGCAGTTCCAGCAGACTTGCCTGCAGGGTAGCAACAGATGATATTTTGAAGTAGCCAGAACACAGTTCCTGCAAGTCTGCATACAAGATTATGTGAACAGATAACAGAAGTTCCAGATGATATATGACAAGTGAAGCAAGCCTATATGCACACTGATAACTAGACTGATAAGGAGAGTAGACTTTATACTTATCTTCCAGAGAAAGTGGCATATAGGGAGTATCCAGTAACAGTCCAAGGTCGGTTCAGGCAGCAAGCAAGGAATGTCCAGTAACTTAGCAGAGGTCGGTCCAGGCAGCAGGCAAAGGGTTATCCAGGAATCAAGCAGAGGTCAAACACAACAGAGTAGTCAAATACAATCCGAGGTCAACGTCCAGAATATCAAGCAAATTTCAGAGTGCCCACCCAGCAACTAGCCAAAGCTATGCTTATCACGGGCGATGACTGGGAGCACTCTGCACATTTAAATATCAATCATTCTCCAATCAGTGGTTGGCCACCTTCCGCACAACTAATCACACAGCGAGGCTCGGAGATCAGCTGACACCGCTCCCATCAGCTGAGCAGGTCAGCTGACTATTGTTTACCCTTGCGGAGGGCGTACTGTGAACAATTCTGGAGAAAGCAGATTTGCATATTTCCTATCAAAACAGGAAGTAAGGAAAATCCCTCCAGACGCAAGAGTGTTACTACAAGTCATGAGGTCAGGGCCATAACTAGAGGGGAGCAGCCACTGCGATCGCAGGGGAGCCCAGAGCTGTTTTTGGTTTTACTACTTCCCTTCCTCCAATACAGGGGACTATACTGCAGATCAGGTGTTTGTGGCTACACTTGTTATGGGTGTTATGACCATGATGGCCACCAGGGGCGTTTCTAGGGTCCTTGGAGATCGGTGGCACCTGTGGGCACCAGGCGGGGAGGTACATGCGGCAAAAAATGGGCGTGGCCATGAGGTGAAGGGCGTGGCCATGGGTGGGGCCAAATGTACATGAACTTAGCAGCGGTGTAAGCTACGGATAACGGGCCTGCCCATCGAAATATTGGATGGAGCCCCCTGTCCTTTATTTAGATAATTTACAATCAGTATAGGCATAGATCAAAGATGTATACGCACATACAATTTTGATTGGTCAATCACTGACCCCCAATTTTCCCACCCCCGTGCAGTAAGTGGGCCAACAGACAATGCATTTTATGAACAGAGCTAAAATTGGCTAATCAAAATTGTATGTGTGTACCAGGCTTTACAGCTAATACTGTACATACTGAAAGTATGAAAGTAGCAGGGATCAGCATACAATACAGCTGGTTTACAATCAATAAAGGCACAGAGTAGCACCTTACACTGTACACACTGGAGGTAAATCAGCACACAGTGCAGGCACTAGAGAACAGTGTATACTGTACATACTGTAGGCAGCAGAATTCAGCACACTGCAGCTAGCGTGCCAAAAATATGACGATCACGTTGTGTGGCGTGCTTATCGCGCCGCACCAAAAAATGGGTGGGCCATGGACCAGAATATAGGTGTGGTAACGGATGGAGACAAATTTACATGAACCTAGCAATGGTGGGACATCAGATTAGGACAGTGGAGGCGAACCTTTTGGAGGCCGAGTGCCCAAACTGCAACCCAAAAGTCACTTATCTATCGCAAAGTGGCAACAGCAATTTAAACTAAAATACTGTACAAACGTTTTAACTCATACATGAACATTATGGAAAATCCAAGTTGAAAATAAACTGTGAAGATAAACAATTTCATCCATCCTACTCCTGAAAAATGTATTCAATTTTTTAGAACCTCCCAGTTTTATTTTCTGTTTTAACCACCCTGGCGTTCTGATTAAATCGCCAGGGTGGCTGCGGGAGGGTTTTTTTTAAATAAAAAAAAAACTATTTCATGCAGCCAACTGAAAGTTGGCTGCATGAAAGCCCACTAGAGGGCGCTCCGGAGGCGATCTTCCGATCGCCTCCGGCGCCCATAATAAACAAGGAAGGCCGCAATGAGCGGCCTTCCTTGTTTTGCTTATATCGTCGCCATAGCGACGAGCGGAGTGACGTCATCGACGTCAGCCGACGTCCTGACGTCAGCCGCCTCCGATCCAGCCCTTAGCGCTGGCCGGAACTTTTTGTTCCGGCTGCGCAGGGCTCAGGCGGCTAGGGGGGCCCTCTTTCGCCGCTGCTCGCGGCGAATCGCCGCAGAGCGGCGGCGATCAGGCAGCACACGCGGCTGGCAAAGTGCCGGCTGCGTGTGCTGCACTTTATTTGATAAAAATCGGCCCAGCAGGGCCTGAGCGGCGACCTCCGGCGGTGTTGGACGAGCTGAGCTCGTCCAGACCGCTCAGGTGGTTAAAACGCTAAAAAAGTAGGTTTAATGCTATTGTCTCATATGATAAGGATTCAGCTTTTCCCATAGTCTCGCAGTTAGCAATCATGTGACCCCCAACAAGACATATTCAGCAATCATGAGGCCCCCAACAAATCATGAGGCCCCCAACAAGACAAATTCAGCAATCATGAGGCCTCCAACAAATCATGAGGCCCCCAACAAGACAAATTCAGCAATCATGAGGCCTCCAACAAATCATGAGGCCCCCAACAAGACAAATTCAGCAATCATGAGGCCCCCAACAAATCATGAGGCCCCCAACAAGAAAAATTCAGCAATCATGAGGCCCCCAACAAATCATGAGGCCCCCCAACAAGACAAATTCAGCAATCATGAGGCCCCCAACAAATCATGAGGCCCCCAACAAGACAAATTCAGCAATCATGAGGCCTCCAACAAATCATGAGGCCCCCAACAAGACAAATTCAGCAATCTTGAGGCCCCCAACAAATCATAAGGCTCCCAACAAGACAAATTCAGCAGTCATGAGGCACATAAATAGACAGCATTTCACATAAATAGGCAGAATGCCCCCTTAATATGGTAGCCCCCCAAGTTAGGTAGTGAGTGACAGGGACCCCCAGGTTAGCTAGTGAGTGACAGGCGCCTCCAGTTAGGTAGTGAGTGACAGGGACCCCGATAGTGAGTGACAGGGAGCCCCTTTAGGTAGTGAGTGAGTGCCAGGGAGCCCCTTTAGGCAGTGAGTGAGTGACAGGGAGCCCCTTTAGGGAGTGAGTGAGTGCCAGGGAGCCCCTTTAGGAAGTGAGTGAGTGACAGGGAGCCCCTTTAGGGAGTGAGTGAGTGACAGGGAGCCCCTTTAGGGAGTGAGTGAGTGACAGGGAGCCCCTTTAGGGAGTGAGTGAGTGACAGGGAGCCCCTTTAGGGAGTGAGTGACAGGGAGCCCCTTTAGGGAGTGAGTGTGAGCCAGGGAGCCCCTTTAGGGAGTGAGTGCATGCCAGGGAGCCCCTTTAGGGAGTGAGTGCGTGCCAGGGAGCCCCTTTAGGGAGTGAGTGACAGGGAGCCCCTTTAGGAAGTGAGTGAGTGCCAGGGAGCCCCTTTAGGAAGTGAGTGAGTGCCAGGGAGCCCCTTTAGGGAGTGAGTGAGTGCCAGGGAGCCCCTTTAGGGAGTGAGTGAGTGCCAGGGAGCCCCTTTAGGGAGGGAGTGAGTGACAGGGAGCCCCTTTAGGGAGGGAGTGAGTGACAGGGAGCCCCTTTAGGAAGTGAGTGCCAGGGAGCCCCTTTAGGAAGTGAGTGAGTGCCAGGGAGCCCCTTTAGGAAGTGAGTGCGTGCCAGGGAGCCCCTTTAGGGAGTGAGTGACAGGGAGGCCCTTTAGGGAGTGAGTGAGTGAGTGACAGGTGACAGGGAGGCCCCCCCTCTAGCCGCCGCCGCCACCGCTCCCCCCCTACCTCTCAGCAGACCTCAGGATCAGCGGCGACCCGACCAGATGTACGAGCGGGCGCTGGACGCACCCGCTCTATATGCGGAAGTGATGTCACTTCCGCATATCAGTGCGGGCGCTGGGTCCTAGCGCCCGCACGATTGGTCGCCGGCTCGCCGCCTGATCCTGAGGTCTGAGACTGTCAGTGACGCGGCGGCTGGAGGGAGCCGCTGAGTCTGACAGAGGGGGCGGCCGGGCGGAGATCCGTGGCACCCCAGGACAGATTGGGGGCACGTGCCCCCCCAAAACAGGGCTAGCGATGCCCCTGATGGCCACACTTGTGTTATGACCCTTGTGAGATGAACGCCCCGGCTGTGAAGGGCACCAGGGGAAGGCAAGGGAAGGGGTGGGAATGAGGTGGGAAGGAGGCCCTATTAAATGTTTTGCCGGTGAGAATTGTAGTTACGAGACTGCTTGAGGTCCCAGGTAAACTTTGATGAAGCCCCCATTATACTCTTACTCTATTATCATCCCTCTTTGGTGATTTCCCCAACCAGTAGGCCCATCTGCGTGGCATCATAGAACAAGTGTGTGGCCATCCCACCATGACTCCCATAACAGGGAAGACCGCCCATAACAAGTGTGTGGTCATCCCACCATGACTCCCATAACAGGGAAGACCGCCCATAACAAGTGTGTGGCCATCCCACCATGACTCCCATAACAGGGAAGACCGCCCATAACAAGTGTGGAGAAAACAATATGTACTCTGGAGACGGGCTCTACATAGGAGGGAGAAGAAGTTGATGTCCCGCACATTAAATAGCACGTTTACAAGTATCGTTATAGAAAGTTGTTTTTTAAATCAAAGATTATGAACAAATTGGCTGCAAAAATAAGCCAACGGTACAAGTGGAAGGTTTATAGTCATGAACTACTGTACATGGGTACACAAATCCCCAAAGAGGGATGAGGAGAGAGTGTAAATATAATGGGGGCTCCATCAAAGTTTACCTGGGACCTCGTGACTTGTAGTTAGTTACGCCCCTACATCTGGATGGATTTTCCACACTTCCTGTTCTGACAGGAAGTTGGCAGGTAGAGACACAAACAACATTATAATTCCTTAACCCCCTTCCACACTATCTAAAAGTTTAGAAAACAATTTAAAAAAAACCTTTTACATAAAACATATTTTTTTCCTAGATTTGAACCATAAGTATAGGTCCTGCATTGTCACTGAGCTCCTTTATCCTTCTCCGGCCCTCCACCCATGAAACAGCCATCCATACAGACCAGTCCAGGAGGACACAGGATGTCACCAAGAGGAGGACCTGAGGGTCACAATGGCCTCAATTCACTAAGATTATCTCCTGTCTTTAATAACTCTTCTAGAGTTGTTACCATAGTGATAAGGCATGTAGTATTCAGGAAACATTTTACCTCAGGCAAACCTAAAGTTAACTCTTCTGTCTTTAAAGGGATACTGTAGGGGGGGGGGGTCGGGGGTAAATGAGTTGAAGTTACCCGGGGCTTCTAATGGTCCCCCGCAGACATCCTGTGCCCGCGCAGCCACTCACCGATTCTCCGGCCCCGCCTCCAGTTCACTTCTGGAATTTCTGACTTTAAAGTCAGAAAACCACTCCGCCTGCATTGCCGTGTCCTCGCTCCCGCTGATGGCACCAGGAGCATACTGCGCAGACCAAAGACCATACTGGACTTGTGCAATACACTCCTGGTGACATCAGCGGGAGCGAGGACACGGCAATGCAGGCGCAGTGGTTTTCTGACTTTAAAGTCAGAAATTCCAGAAGTGGACTGGAGGCGGGGCCGGAGCATCGGTGAGTGGCTGCGCGGGCACAGGATGTCTGCGGGGGACCATTAGAAGCCCCAGGTAACTTCAACTCATTTTCCCCCGACCCCCTACAGTATCCCTTTAAGTTAACTCTTTAATCCTTAAAATAACTCCAGAGTTACAGACAGGCTGTTCATTAACTGCATGTGAAAATAACTACAGAGGAGGTAAATTAACTACAGAGGAGGTAAATTAACTACAGAGGAGGTAAATTAACTACAGAAGAGGTAAATTAACTAGGAGGTAACGTAAGGAATGAAGATATAAGATAACTCTCTTACTGTGTGGAGGTAAGTTTTCTCTTGCCTTATTATCTCCAGCATGATCTTAGTGAATTGAGGCCTTTGCCTGGTGTGGTTACTCTCTGATGATTGCTAGAATGTTACGTGTAATGAGCAAACCTGGGACAGCTCAGTGATAATAATGATGATGCTGATTGAGATGTTGGTCCTTCGGGTATTGCAGACAGATACAGTCCTGGGGGAAGCTGTGCTGCTCCTCATTGCCTATTAACCACTTGCCAACGGCTACACGCCAGTAGGCGTGGCCGCGGCGGCAGCCCCAGGACCGCCAAACGCCGATTGGTGGAAAGTCCTGGGGCTTGCATTTGCAGGAGATCGCGCGCAGGATGCGCGCGCATCTCCTGCTTGGTGGGCGGAGTGGAGCTCCGCCTTCAGTCTCCGAGCGGCAATCGCCGCTCTGGAGACTAACGGCGAAACCGCCGCTTAATTGTATTGTACAGCGCTGCGATCTGCAGCAGCGCTGTACTGGGGACAGCCGTGTGACACGGCTGTCCCCCTGGAGGACGAGAGAGCGATCGGCTCTCATAGGCTGAAGCCTATGACAGCCGATCGCCGTAATTGGCCGGCTGTGGGGAGGGAGGGAGCGAGGGAGGGAAGGGATTTAAAGGAAGAGGGGTTTTTTTTCAAAAAGCGGCAACATAAATATTTATTAAAAAAAAAATAAACATGGGGGGAGCGATCAGACCCCACCAACAGAGAGCTCTGTTGGTGGGGAGAAAAGGGGGGGGGGAAATCACTCGTGTGCTATGTTGTGCGGCCCTGCAGCTTGGCCTTAAAGCTGCAGTGGCCTTTTAAACTAAAAATTGCCTGGTCACTAGGGGGGTTTAGCCCTGCAGTCCTCAAGAGGTTAATACGTGGCTCCTGCTCACAGTGCTGGGGGGACAGAGAGTGATACACACACAGGTGAGGATACAGAGAATATCTCCACTAAGAACTCTGTCTAGTTTTCCCAGTTATGCTGTTGACTGAGCATCAGGGAGACACAGAATTCAGTAGAAATAGTTTGTATCTTGTCTGATTTGTCTTTGAAGAGGTAGGAATAAGACCCACTGATGCCAAGTAACTGTCACTTACCAACAGGTACTTCACCGGTAAGCAGGAAAAAAGCTGCGATACAAAAATGTGCACAGAAATTGCAAAATCAATGAGGAAAAATGCAGGGAAAACGCCTAAAAAAAAAAAAAAAAAATCACAAAAAACAGATTTGTGCATGCAGAAAACCTTATGGACACTGAACAGGTGCTGGCTCAGGATTCATCACAGCTTGGTCTCCTGTGTCAAGTGTGGTGTCTTTAAGCAGGACACTACCCAGCCACGGGTACATCGGAAAAGGGTGCCAGGGAATTTGGGCGCCGGGTGAAGCAGACACTGCCTCTATCTGGCCAGCAGACGCCAGTCAGCCAATCAGGTGTACTTTCATACACCCTTTGCCTGCTGTACCAAATCTAGCAGGAATTACATAAATTAGCATTCAGGTGGGAGGCTTCGGTTGGACGCAATCGTGAATTGCGTCGTTTACAGGGACGCCCCGTGTAGTAGGCACATCTCCCACACGGTCCCCTCCCTAACCACTCACCTGTCAACCGCATTCTAAAAGCTGCAAAAAAAAAATTTAAAATCACAAACACTGGTCCACATGACAGCCCAGGGGCCCCAGGTCTCTCTCACTCGCTGGGGCCCCCAAACCACCATGCGACACCTAGAGGGAAGTGTGGGCAAGCCCTTGACATCTCACCTCCGGGGAACTCACCCCACCACCTCTAAACTGAATGCCAACTGCAACAAACACAATTGCTGACTTCCAGCTAGAGCAATATCCTGCCTCTATCTGGCCAGCAGACGCCAGTCAGCCAATCAGGTGTACTGTCATACACCCTTTGCCTGCTGTACCAAATCTAGCAGGAATTACATAAATTAGCATTCAGGTGGGAGGCTTTGGTTGGACGCAATCGTGAATTGCATCGTTTACAGGGACGCCCCGTGTAGGCACATCTCCCACACAGTCCCCTCCCTAACCACTCACCTGTCAACCGCATTCTAGAAGCTGCAAAAAAAATAAATTTAAAATCACAAACACTGGTCCACATGACAGCCCAGGGGCCCCAGGTCTCTCTCACTCGCTGGGGCCAGGGATGGTCGTAGTCAACCAACTTCGCTACGCTGGAACTACACGTAGTTTTACGCAATTACGCTTCGCTAACCTACGGCGTCAAAATCAAATATTTGCTTCGTATGCATTTCGTAGACTACGCGTTAAAATACGCAATTACGCGTAGTGTATAGCGTAGTACATGCGGACGCTTATGCCATTATGCATAAAAATGTACGCATGAATTCCTCTGCAAATGTTTGTAATAGTAACTCTTCTATGCGTACATTCCCCTTTCCAATGCGTAATTTTGTATGCATACAATCGTACGCGGAAAAATAGACGCGAATAACGCATTCGTAGTTTACTTCGCAATACACATGAGAACTACGCGTAGGGGCGTAAACTACGCGTAACAGTACTTCGCTACGCGTAAAATCGTAAGCGTAGTTTTGAGACTTCGCCTACAAACTGCGATGCGTAGATGCGAACTACGATCCGTAAATTTGCACTGGCGTAGTTTCTGCTCACCCCTGGCTGGGGCCCCCAAACCACCATGCGACACCTAGAGGGAAGTGTGGGCAAGCCCTGGACCTCTCACCTCCAGGGAACTCACCCCCAGTGCCTCTAAACTGAATGCCAACTGCAACAAACACAATTGCTAGCTTCCAGCTAGAGCAATATCCTGCCTCTATCTGGCCAGCAGACGCCAGTCAGCCAATCAGGTGTACTGTCATACACCCTTTGCCTGCTGTACCATACCTAGCAGGAATTACATAAATTAGCATTCAGGTGGGAGGCTTCGGTTGGACACAATCGTGAATTGCATCGTTTACAGGGACGCCCCGTGTAGGCACATCTCCCACACGGTCCCCTCCCTAACCACTCACCTGTCAACCGCATTCTAGAAGCTGCAAAAAAAAAAAATGTAAAATCACAAACACTGGTCCACATGACAGCCCAGGGGCCCCAGGTCTCTCTCACTCGCTGGGGCCCCCAAACCACCATGCGACACCTAGAGGGAAGTGTGGGCAAGCCCTGAACCTCTCACCTCCAGGGAACTCACCCCACCACCTCTAAACTGAATGCCAACTGCAACAAACACAATTGTTAGTGAGAGAGACCTGGGGCCCCTGGGCTGTCATGTGGACCAGTGTTTGTGATTTTAAATTCTTTTTTTTTTGCAGCTTCTAGAATGCGGTTGACAGGTGAGTGGTTAGGGAGGGGACCGTGTGGGAGATGTGCCTACACGGGGCGTCCCTGTAAACGATGCAATTCACGATTGCGTCCAACCAAAGCCTCCCACCTGAATGCTAATTTATGTAATTCCTGCTAGGTATGGTACAGCAAGCAAAGGGTGTATGACAGTACACCTGATTGGCTGACTGGCGTCTGCTGGCCAGATAGAGGCAGGATATTGCTCTAGCTGGAAGTTAGCAATTGTGTTTGTTGCAGTTGGCATTCAGTTTAGAGGTGGTGGGGTGAGTTCCCTGGAGGTGACACTAGCAATTGTGTGTGTTGCAGTTGGCATTCAGTTTAGAGGTGGTGGGGTGAGTTCCCTGGAGGTGAGAGGTCCAGGGCTTGCCCACACTTCCCTCTAGGGGTCGCATGGTGGTTTGGGGGCCCCAGCGAGTGAGAGAGACCTGGGGCCCCTGGGCTGTCATGTGAACCAGTGTTTGTGATTTTAATTTTTTTTTTTTTTGCAGCTTCTAGGATGCGGTTGACAGGTGAGTGGTTAGGGAGGGGACTGTGTGGGAGATGTGCCTACACGGGGCATCCCTGTAAACGATGCAATTCACGATTGCGTCCAACCAAAGCCTCCCACCTGAATGCTAATTTATGTAATTTCTGCTAGATTTGGTACAGCAGGCAAAGGGTGTATGACAGTACACCTGATTGGCTGACTGGCGTCTGCTGGCCAGATAGAGACAGGATATTGCTCTAGCTGGAAGTTAGCAATTGTGTTTGTTGCAGCTCCCTACTGAATTGGAAGAGTGGTGGCAGTGTATTTACCCGATTTCCAGCGCGAAATCAATATTTTTAGTTTTCAGATTGTATGTACAATCAGGATTGTACATGTATGGGCACCTCCAACCAATCTTAACCGTTTACTATGCACACAGTGAATTTGCCTCCAGCAGTCCATGAGACCTGCACGGCAACAGTGGCCTAGAATACGGGATTGGTGAATGTTTGTCCCATTACATATTGTCGGCAGCTGCGCGACCAATCTTTATTGTCAGTCTGTTCACCGTACTTCCTGCGTATGCTAACGGGAGCAGATTAGACGGGATTGGCACGCTCTGTCACATTAACCTTTCTCCTTCTGACGATCCAGCAACCGGTCTCGTTGTCCGTCTGCACCCGTACTTCCTGCGTAGGCTAACGGGAGCAGATCTTGACAGGATCGCGGGGCTGGATTGTCACACTAGTGCATGGAGTTTGTTGGTCAGCTGGCTAGGTACGATGGTGTTAAATGCTGAGCTGTAGTCAACAAAGAGCATCCTAACATAGGAGTTGGGCTTTTCCAGGTGTGAGAGGACAGCATGGAGAGCTACACAGATGGCATCCTCAGTCGATCTATTTGTTCAGTAAGCAAACTGGTGTTGATCTAAATTTGCTGGGATGGAGGCCTTGATGTGTGTGGCTACCAGTCGTTCAAAGCACTTGGCGATGACAGGGGTTAGAGCAACTGGTCGGTAATCATTAAGACAGGTTATCCTAGGATTTTTTGGAACTGGCACAATGGTTGTAGATTTAAGGCATGAGGGGACTACACCCAAGAACAGAGAGGTTGAATATTTGTGTAAAAACTTTCGCTTGTTGACCAGCACAGGCCTGGAGCACACGTCCTTGCGCACCATCAGGACCTGCAGCTTTCCTGGTGTTGATATTTGTTAGTGCTTGCTGCACTTTATGTATATGAAGGATTAACCTCCTTGCCGGTTATCCCGAGCTCCGCTCGGGGTAACCTGCGTAGGAGGATTTCTCAGGCCCCGCTGGGCCGATTTTCACAAATTTTTTTTCATACACGCAGCTAGCACTTTGCTAGCTGCGTGTGGTACGTGATCGCCGCCGCTACCCGCCGATTCGCCGCTACCCGCCGATTCGCCGCTACCCGCCCCCCCAGACCCCTGCGCAGCCTGGCCAATCAGGGCCAGGCAGCGCTGAGGGGTGGATCGGGATTCCCTCTGACGTCCCGACGTCGATGACGGCGGTGACGTCATCCCGCCCCGTCGCCATGGCGACCGGGGAAGCCCAGCAGGAAATCCCGTTCTGAATGGGATTTCCTGCTTAATCTGATCGCCGGAGGTGATAGTAGTGGGTGGGGGGATGCCACTGCTCAGCGACTATCATGTAGCGAGCCCTGGGCTCGCTACCAGGGTTGCTCATCCGGATCCCGGGTACCCGGGTTAACCCGGGTATCCGACCATTTTTACGGTATCCAGATCGGATCCGGATACCTGGGCCACTATCCGGATAGCTCTATCCGGATATCTGGCCGCATAATCCGGATACCCGCGGATACCCGCGGATATCCGTTCTACTATCCGGATCCGGATAGTGTAACTAAAGGGAATGATGTCATTCAGCCAATCAGAGGGCTCCCAGCAGAAGCCCTAGCAACCAAGCAACCAATCACAGAGGGGAACCTTGGCCAGTCCCTCCTGTATATAAGGAGGGGGGCCATGATGAAAAAATCGTCCTTGCTGTGACTGCCACTGAGATAGTTTGTCCAGTGTGTTTGGCTGAAACAAGTGCGTTATCCCAGTGATAAATCCAGCGTTTTTGAACACCAACACCTGCTGTATATAACACTGTTGTCTATTGTAGTGTAGCTAGTAGTGTTTTATATTGTTGTAGTTAGTTAGTGTGTCAGTCTGTGCTGTCTGTGTGAGCTGTGACAGTCTCTGCTGCTGCAGCTTGCAGGCAGCAGCTCTGCTATCTGTGTCTTAAGGCTCATACACACAACAGACTATAGTCTTTGGAAAATGAAAGATCACAGACCAATCTTACCACCCTTCATGTAGTATGAGAGCCATACTCTACACAGTCTTTTCTATGGAGCTGAACTCCACATCAGAAAAAAATCTTTGCAAGATGCTGCACACACAGATGCTGTACAGACACAAAAGATCAGTATCTGCAAAAGATCTGTTCCTGCCAAAAATCCATTCCTGCAAATTGCAATGATAGTCTATGAGATCTGCAGATCATCATACACACATGATTTAACTGACATTCATCTGCAGATCAAGCAATCATCCGCAGATCTGAAAATCCATCCTGGTGGATCTGATCTGCAGATGAATGTCAGTTAAATCATGTGTGTATGATGATCTGCGGATCTCATAGACTATCATTGCCATTTGCAGGAATGGATTTTTGGCAGGAACAGATCTTTTGCAGATACTGATCTTTTGTGTCTGTACAGCATCTGTGTGTGCAGCATCTTGCAAAGATTTTTTTCTGATGTGGAGTTCAGCTCCATAGAAAAGACTGTGTAGAGTATGGCTCTCACACTACATGGAAGGGGGTAAGATTGGTCTGGGATCTTTCATTTTCCAAAGACTATAGTCTGATGTGTGTATGTGGCCTAAGTGTGCTGGTGTTTGTGCACATAGGCCAGTGCTGGTGCTGCCTTAGCTACACAGTTGGAGGATTACTGTGTAGTGTGTAATTGTATATTGTGTAGTTCAGTACTGCAGTCAGTGCTAGTTGTGTTAGACTAGTACTGTCTGTGTGTGAGTGACTACTGAATTTCTGCTGTGTCTTCTTGATCTTGAGTGTCAGTGTGACAGACCGTCCGTTAGTGTGCACACTGTGTTCTACTGTGCTCTGTCTGTATTTATCACCCCCCCAATTTCAATAAAGTACCCCACATCCATCATACGTGCAGTATGTCTGCTGGCACTGGCAGCCGGGGGAAGGCCATCAAAGGCAAAAAGAGAGGGAATATTGCTGGCACCGTCACCACCAGCAGTTCTGCCACACTGCCCATTCAGCTGGTAGCCACTAGCCGTGGACGCACTGGGCGCCAAGCTGATAGGGGGAGTCACGCTGCAGCGGCGCAGCAGAGCGTAGCATCAATTTTTCAGTAGGGTAGGCGGCGCAAATTGGAGGAGAAAGACGCCGAGCCTGTGATGCAGCTAATGTTGGATGAGCAGGGCACCAGCAGCTCTGCAACAGAGAGCTCCACCCCCACCACCATTCTCCTGTTCGCAGGAGCAGCAGCAGCCGCCCAGCAGCAGTGCATGGGGACTCGTCGTCGGTCATGTCGACCCCAGCAGGCAGCCTACCCTCAAGTGCTGCTGAGTTGTTGAGTCCAGACCCCACGAGCACAATCAGGCCTGTTACCACAGAGGTTGAGGGGGATATTCTTTCCCAAATGGGATTTATGGCTGAGTCACAGATGGTGACGGTGGTTGTTGGGGAGGGGTCCTACTCCTTGCCCGATGTGTCAGACTCAGCAGAAGAGGAGTTGGGGTCCACAACATCCCATCAGTTGTTTGAGGAGGGGGAGTCTGGCGATGATTATGATGATGAGGTGAAGGACAGAGACTACCACCAACCACAGGAGGGGCATGTTAGCTCCTCTGAGTCTGAGGAGGAGGATACGTCGGTGGGTCTGACACGGAGGATCATGATCTCTGAAATTGGCAGGAGCAGCAGTGAGCAACAGCCTGCTGCTTTATCTTCTGCCGCTACCACCAGCCGCACCACTCAACCCCAGGCCCCAACCCCCGCAGCAACAAAAGTAACAGCAGCAGGGCGTAAGGGGAAATTTTTATCTCCCATCTGGAATTATTTTAATCTGCCGTCACTGGACAGCAAGTTTGTCACCTGTAAGGGGTGCCTGGTGAAGTTGAGCAGAGGTAGCACCCCCGCCACCTATGGCACCTCCAGCTTAATAAAACACCTGGCTGGTAAACATCACAAGGAGCATGAGGAGTTCTTGAGGCTGAAGGAAGCTGGCACTGTCAGTGTTCCACCCCAAACCACCACCGGAACCCCCTTTTCCACTCCTACCGACACTGAGGCCTGTTCAGGCAGCCAGTCCTCAGTGGTCTCCTCTGCTCCCTTCTCGGCTTCCCGTGCAAGCCAGAAGCGACACCAGACCCTGCTGACCGAGGCGTTTGCTATCAGGGCTCAGCCTCCCAGCAGCCGTCGGATCCGCCTGCTTAACGGCCTGCTTACACGGGCCATGGCCTCCCAGCTCCTCCCGTACTCCTTTGTGCAGGAGGGGAGCGACATGCGTGCACTCCTGCAGTGCGCAGCGCCGGATTGGCCTGTCCCCAGCCGGCACTATTTCTCATGAACGGCCATGCCAGCTCTACACCACTTCGCAAAGGCCAATGTGGAACGTGGGCTTGATCAATCGGTGGGTGAGCGGGTCCATGTGACTATGGACTCGTGGAGCAACCGGTTCGGGACAGGCCGCTATTTGTCCTTCACCGCACACTGGGTCAGTTTGGTGGAAGTGGGTGAGGAGGGGACAGCAGCATCATCAAGCCAGTGGGTGGTGCCACCCCGCACTAGGGTCAGGGGAAGTGCAGCAAGTTCCTCTGCTCCGGTTCCACCCTCCGGCACACCCTCCGCCACCAAACGCCCCCGCCTCAGCAGCAGCAGTGTGAAGGCCCGCCACTGCCAAGCGCTGCTGGAGATGGTCAGCCTGGGCAAGCAAAGCCTGACCGCAGAGCACGTCCTGGACAAACTCAAGGAGCAGGAGAGGCGTTGGCTGACCCCCAGAGGCCTCAGAGTCAGAGAGGTGGTGTCCGATAATGGGGCCAACCTTGTTGCTGCCATCCGCTGGGGAGACCTCACCCACATCCCCTGTCTGGCCCACGTCCTGAACCTGGTGGTTCAGAAATTTTTGAGCACCTACCAGGGGATGGAGCCACTTTTAAAAGCTGCTCGCAAAACTGTGGGCTATTTCCGCTGCTCGGGCGGTGCCTCATCGGCCCTGGAAGAACCTGCCACGGCACCGTCTGATTATTGACGTTCCAACACGGTGGAATTCCACCCTGGCCATGTTGGAACGTCTGGTTGAGCAGAGGCAGGCTGTCAACCACTACTTGGCCAAAGCCACCGCCGATGCCAACACCATGTACAGGAGCAGCACCAGCAGCCACCTCCCGGAGATGATACGGATTGCTGAATGGAGAAAAATGCAGCTGGTGTGCATGGTCCTGGCACTCTTCCTGGAGGCCACCGACTTGGTCAGCCGGGACCGGGCGTCAGTTTGTCAGTGGGTGACCATGGTGTGCATGCTGCACAAGGCCCTGGATGGTCTGATTCAAGTGGGAGAGAGAGACTTGATCCAGCAGAAGCAGCAGACACCTGCACAGTCCACCTCTGTGCAGCAGGAGGAGGAGGAGGTTGAGGACGAGGAGTTGGAGGTCCCTGACCATGAGGATCAGGAGGCACTGCCGAGTGCAGCTGCAGTGGTGCGGGGGTGGAGAGAGCAGGGGGAGTTTGAGGAAGAAGAGGAGGACAGCACTTATGAAGATAATGTGCCAGCAGATATGGCAGCCCTCTTCCCCATGGCAGCACACATGTTGCAGTGCCTGCTCAGGGACCCAAGGGTCAAAGAGATGCGTGGTCGGGAGGACATGTGGATCACCCTGATGCTGGACCCACGGTTGAAGAGGAGGAGGAGACCCTGAGCGCCAAATGAGGGAGTTGCAGCGGTCCCTGGTTTGGCGCTTGGAGGAAGCCTTCCCCCAGACCCCCCCCCCCCCACTGTAACAGTCCAGCCAGAACAGCAGCAGGTGCGTGCGTCCATCAGCAGCAGGCGCCCATCAAACCTGCTGTCTCTCACAAAGGAGCTGTACGCCACGCCGGTACAGCTGCTGAGTGGGGAGGTGCATGCAGCTTCTTCGTGAAGGGTGGCTTCAAAACGTCAAATGATCGATTAATAGCAGAAACAAAATTTATAAATTGGTTCAAAGCTGTGCAGAATGGTTTGAATAAGGACAACAACTTTCTATATTGGTATGAGATTGATGATCTTTTAACTGTCTAAGCCATTCTAGCTGAACTTGTGAACTAAGAATTTACGATACCTCTGGGTCAATCCTAATACCAGGTCTGTGAGCAATGGAGTAAACAATGATCCTTATCTTACCTCATTTAGATGGTCTGTTTGAATTAAGGCATCTTAATGACATGTATTTATGCTTGAAAAAAATATCTGTTTTCCCTTTTGATGTTGCATGTATAAAGCTGTCTGTACCACCAGCTTGCAAACTAACAGGATGTAAACCTGACGAAGGCTGCAAGGCCGAAAGCTTGTTTATTCTTATTCATTTGTAGTTAGCCAATAAATGGTATCATCCTGATTTAAAACTTCTTGATGTTAATTGACAGCTTTTTTTTTTTTTTTTTTTTTTTTTTTTCATTTTATGTCCACCAAATAATTAATTAGTATTTCCCTTTAAAAAAAACATGATGCAACATGCATCATTTACCCTAAAAACCATTTTAAAGCTATTTAAAGGGCACTTCCGGGTTTTCTATCCGGATACTCGAATAGATCGGGTACCCGCGGGTAATTTGGTCGGATATCCGGATCGGATCCGGGCGGGTAATAAAAAGCACTACCCGAGCAAATGATTTAAAAAAAAAAAAGGAAAAAAAAAAAGTGCTGCGCTGCCCCCTTGCCCCGGGAATTGGACCGGCAAGGGGGTTAAAGGCTGTGAGTCTGTAGTGGGCCCAAAGTTGACTGGAGGCTGATTGTTGTCTTTTTCAAATCTAGCAAAGAAGTTAAGTTCAGTGGTGCTCATCTGGACTCTCAAATTCGAATGTACCCAAAAATTCGGGTAGATTTCCATGGTTGCCGAAGCCCGAAGGTTTTGTCGAATGCGAAAGTTCCTGAATTGGCACACTCGAATTCGGCCGGATGACGCAGAGATCACGTGTTCGGCTTCGGTGACGTCATTGGGCCAATCAGAAGTCCTCCAGCCGAGGCCCTAGCAATGAATCAGAGGGGAGCCTGGCCCTCCCCTATATATAAGTGTCCTTACCTCTCCCTCTAGATTGTAAGCCTTTGGGCAGGGTCCTCCTCCTTTTGTGTCCTACCTGATCATGCACCTCCATTACTGTGAACCCATGCTATGCATCTGAGTGAACCTAACTTGCCTAATCTCCATGCTCCCATCCAGTGACTGACTAAGCATTACCTTGTACTCATACTGTGCTGCATGATCTGGTTTTCTATTATTCCTGTATTGTCATATTGCTGTATGTCACCCCTAAATATTGTCTGTAACCTAAATTAATGTACAGCGCTGCGTAATATGTTGGCGCTTTATAAATACAATAAATAATAATAATAATATAAGGCGGCGGCCATCTTGCGGAGCCCCATCCTTGCTTGTGGCTGAATGTACTGAGAGTATCTCCAGTGCTGCTGCGTGTCTCTGAGCAAGTGCTTCTTGTGCTAAACCTAGCGTTTTGCTTCCTAACAGTGCAGTTTCTAGGCTAAAATGCACCCAGGGCGAGGGTGTAAAAATTGCGCCCCCCCCCCCCGAGCAAGGTATGGGTGCCCGCAGTATAGGTTAGCCAAGTCTAGTTGCACTTAGTATAGGTCCCCCCAGTATAGGTAGCCAAGAATAGGTACCCCAGTATAGGTAGCCAGGCATAGGTGAGCCAGTATAGTTGCCCCCGCTATAGGTTAGCCAGGTAGGTGCCTCCAGTATAGGTAGCCAGTATAGTTGCCCCCAGTATAGGTTAGATAGGCAGGCGCCCCCGGTATACGTTAGATAGGTAGGTGCTCCAGTACAGGTTAGCTAGGTGGGTGCCTCTAATATAAGTAGTCAGAATAGTTGCCCCCAGCATAGGTTAGATAGGTAGGTGCCCCCAGTATAGGTTATTTAGGTAGGTGCCTGCAATATAGGTAGCCAGTATAGTTGCCACCTGTATAGGCTAGCTAGGGAGGTGCCCCCAATACAGGTTAGATAAGTGCCCCCAGTATAGGTTAGATAGGTAGCTGCCCCCCCAGTATAGGTTAGATAGGTAGCTGCCCCCCAGTATAGGTTAGATAGGTAGGTGTCTCTCAGTATAGGTTAGATTAGGTAGGTGCCCCCTAGTATAGGCTAGATTAGACAGGTGCCCCCCAGAATAGGTTAGATTAGGTAGCTGCCCCCCAGTATAGGTTAGATAAGGTAGCTGCCCCCCCAGTATAGGTTAGGTAGGTGCCCCCCAGTATAGGTTAGATAGGTAGCTGCCCCCCAGTATAGGTTAGATTAGGTAGGTGTCCCCCAGTGTAGGTTAGATAGGTAGCTGCCCCCCCAGTGTTGGTTATATTAGGTAGCTGCCCCCCAGTGTAGGTTAGATAGGTAGCTGCCCCCCAGCGTAGGTTAGATTAGGTAGCTGCCCCCAGTATAGGTTAGATAGGTAGCTGCCCCCCAGTGTAGGTTAGATTAGGTAGGTGCCCCCCAGTGTAGGTTAGATAGGTAGGTGCCCCCCAGCGTAGGTTAGATTAGGTAGGTGTCCCCCAGTGTAGGTTAGATTAGGTAGGTGCCCCCCAGTGTAGGTTAGATAGGTAGGTGCCCCCAGCGTAGGTTAGATTAGCAGCTGCCCCCCAGCGTAGGTTAGATTAGGTAGGTGCCCCCAGAATAGGTTAGATAGGTAGCTGCCCCCAATAATGGAGGGGGGAGCCGCAGGGAGGGCAGCCCGACCTCTCCCTCCCTCTCCTCTCCCGGGCGCCCTCCGTGCTCCCCCCTCAGATGCAGAGTCCGTGAGCAACAGGGAAGCGCTGTTTACAACTCACCGGCTGCCTGGCTCCAAGCGCTGCTCTCTCGCCGCTGGTCTCCCCTCTCTCTCTCTCTCTGTATACGTACTGATACACGCTGCTTCCGGCTACAGGAAGCAGCGTGTATCAGTACGTATACAGAGAGAGAGAGGAGACCAGCGGCGAGAGAGCAGCGCTTGGAGCCAGGCAGCCGGTGAGTTGTAAACAGCGCTTCCCTGCTGCTCACGGACTCTGCATCTGAGGGGGGAGCACGGAGGGCGCCCGGGAGAGGAGAGGGAGGGAGAGGTCGGGCTGCCCTCCCCGCGGCTCCGGCTCCCCCCTCCATTATAGCGCCCCCCTCCCAACAGCGCCCCGGGCGGCGGCACGCTCCGCACGGGGCAAGAAACGGGGCTGCTTCCTAAACACCTACTGAACACATTTATTGTACTCTTTTATAGATAGATAGTAATTTGATTGTATTTAGTCAGCTAGTGTATAGTGTATACTGTGCTAGGCTAGTGTTAGTCTGTGTGCAGGCTTGGCCTGCTAGCCTAGGGCAGCCTTAACCTACTACTAGCTTAGGTAGGTTATGGATTATTTATAGATAGTTGTATTAGTTGTATTAGTTTAGTTAATTTGTACTGCTGTATTCTGTTAGTTTATTAGCTTTACTACTGTGTTAGTCAGTGTTGCCAACCGTCAGTAAATTTACGGATTGTCCATTAATAAACATTTAAATTTTGGTGCCCATGATTTCCGTAAGTACTTCTGCGGTGTCCATAAAAATCAAGCAGATCCTTGCACTTGCCAGGGGAGGGTGCAGAGAGTTAATTCTGCCACTCGGCTCATTGTGGCAGCCAGTAGCAGGCATACATCCCCTCCCCTTTTTCCCCGGCCAGCTCCACCCCTGCCTCAATCAGTCAGCAATAGAGATGGGAAGTTCGGATCTTTTCAATGATCCGGATGATTCGAATCGGATCATTGAAGAGATCCGGATCTTTGATCCGAATCTCGGATCATTTTACTACCAAGCATTCCGGGGTGAAATGAATAGCAGGACAGGTCTTTCCCTGCTGTGGACAGGAGAAGGGGAGGTGGGTGGACAGACAGAGAAGGGGAGGGGTATGGACAGAGGGCAGGGAGTGGACAGAGAAGGGAGGAGGGACGAGCAGAGAGCAGAAATGTTTGTTTGCACACAATACCCACATGCTGCAATCATTATGCTTTACATATATTTCACCTATATGTTCATCTGTGTACTTTGAAAGCAAACGTCGCAGTGAAAGAAAGCATTCCCCAAATTCCCAGAAGTGAAGTGCAGCTGTTTAGTGCCGAGTGCAGGAGGATCATATTGCACAGCAATCACAGTGCCTGCAAAGTTACTGAGCTGTGCTGAGCCAAAAGTTTCCAATGTGATCACTGTGCACATCTACGGAACAGACAGCCTATAATGGGCAGTGCATTGCAGCCAGTATGTGTGCTCTACACATATCTGGCAGTGGCACCCATGTCCCCTCTCTCTCATCTACCTGTGGCTGCAAGGCTGCCTCCCCTCCAACTCAGCGATCCATCTCAGCTCTGCTTCAACTCTGCTTCCAGGACCCCGCTGCCCGCTGAGAGGGGGCGTGTCGCTCCTTGCCCCGCCCCTTTTTCGATCCGAATCACTCATTTTGATGATTCGGATGATTCGACTCACAAAATAGATTCGGATCAAAGATCCGAATCGTTCATGATCCGGACAACACTAGTCAGCAATCTAGCCCGGGTAAGGAATGTGTGCATGGCGCAGATTATTTCAATGAGACTGATGACTGCGAGTCAGGGCCTCACTCAGTCTTCTCTGACAGTGGTGCTGGCAGGGGATGGCAGCGAGCAGCCTGAAGACTCCAGGAGCCACTGAGCGGCCCAAGGCCTCCAGGAGCCAGAGAGCAGCCTGAGGACTCCAGGAGCCAGCGAGCGGCCCGAGGACTCCAGGAGCCAGCGAGCGGCCCGAGGACTCCAGGAGCCAGCGAGCGGCCCGAGGACTCCAGGAGCCAGCGAGCGGCCCGAGGACTCCAGGAGCCAGCGAGCAGCCAGAGGACTCCAGGAGCCAGCGAGCGGCCCGAGGACTCCAGGAGCCAGCGAGCAGCCTGAGTACTCCAGGAGCCAGCGAGCAGGGACCAGGGAGACGGAGATCTGTGATCATCACAAGAGGAGCGGTGAGGAGAAGCTGGCTTGTGAAAAAAAAAAAGTTTAACTGTTTCTGCTGCTCCAGGGGCCAGAGGAGGGCAGGAAGCATTGATGTCTGCTCTGGTCTAAGTATATGGACACTGTAAGGCATTCCATTAAGGGATCACACACACACAGCCTGTGCAGGCTTTATTACGTCACTGTGCTCTATGCTAATCATCACTTGTGCAGGGAAAGGAATTCTTGCAGTAACAGGACGTATGAGAGGGATCTGAAGTTAAATGTGATGCAATATGAGCTGTGTAGCTTATACATTATCAGGGGCGCCGCGAGGCATAAAGCGAGCCAAGCGGCCGCTTGGGGCCTCAAGATCTTAGGGGCCTCGGGCTCGGCGGCTCCGTGACGTCGGCGTGACGTCACTTTTTTCCCTACCCGCAGCCCTGCGGGGCTGGCAGAGCAGAGCAGGGCTACGGGAAGATGGCCGCCGCCGAAGCCCTGCTCTGGAGACTATTTATGCCTCCAGTACAGGGCTCCGGGTGGCCATCTTCCCGTAGCCCTGCTCCTGATTCAATCAGCGCGCTGAGCGCGGGAGATTGGAGGAGGGAGGGAGCTCCGTGGGAACTGCGCGCCTGAGTGAGGAGCCGGCCAGCCAGAAGAGGAGACGGGGAGAGAAGACTTCTGCCAGTGCCAGGTGAGTAAATGCTCTGAAAATGTGCCCATAATTGCGTTTGATATCTGCTGAACTGTTTAGTAATTGTGTTTGATTTCTGCTGAACTGTTTAGTAATTGTGTTTGATTTCTGCTGAACTGTTTAGTAATTGTGTTTGATTTCTGCTGAACTGTTTAGTAATTGTGTTTGATTTCTGCTGAAATGTGGCCCTAATTGTGTTTGATTTCTGCTGAACTGTTCCCTAATTGTGTTTGATTTCTGCTGAACTGTTCCCTAATTGTGTTTGATTTCTGCTGAAATGTGGCCCTAATTGTGTTTGATTTCTGCTGAAATGTGGCCCTAATTGTGTTTGATTTCTGCTGAACTGTTCCCTAATTGTGTTTGATTTCTGCTGAAAATGTGCCATAATTGCGTTTGATTTCTGCTGAAAATGTGGCCCTAATAGCGTTTGATTTCTGCTGAAAATGTGCCATAATTGCGTTTGATTTCTGCTGAAAATGTGCCATAATTGCGTTTGATTTCTGCTGAAAATGTGCCATAATTGCGTTTGATTTCTGCTGAAAATGTGCCATAATTGCGTTTGATTTCTGCTGAAAATGTGCCATAATTGCGTTTGATTTCTGCTGAAAATGTGCCATAATTGCGTTTGATTTCTGCTGAAAATGTGCCATAATTGTGTTTGATTTCTGCTGAAAATGTGCCATAATTGCGTTTGATTTCTGCTGAAAATGTGCCATAATTGCGTTTGATTTCTGCTGAAAATGTGCCATAATTGCGTTTGATTTCTGCTGAAAATGTGCCATAATTGCGTTTGATTTCTGCTGAAAATGTGCCATAATTGCGTTTGATTTCTGCTGAAAATGTGCCATAATTGCGTTTGATTTCTGCTGAAAATGTGGCCCAGATTTCTGCTGAAAATGTGGCCCAAATTGCGTTTGATTTCTGCTGAAATGTGGCCCAAATTCTGTTTGTTTTCTGTTGAAATGTTGCACAAATTGCGTTTTTATTTTCTGGTGTCTGGGGTAACTGTTGCTGCATTTATTATTTAATGGTCATAGTTGGCTATATTTGCTGTGCTACGGTTAAGCTCCGCTCATACAATGGCATGGCCAAATCCATTTTCCGGCGCGGCGCGCTGCGCGCGCCTCAATCACCCCCACATCCATTTTCCCCGCAAACAGCCCCGCCCCAATCCGCCCTCCAGCTCCACCCACATGACATGGCCACGCCCACTTATGCGGGATGGCCACACCCATTTTTCGCCGCGGCGCGCTTCGCGCGCCGCAGGATAGGGCCTCTTCCTACAGTCCGCTTGGGGCCACAAAAACCTTAGCTGCACCCCTGTACATTATAAGAGCCACAGTCACAGCAGACGTGTTGTGCCAAAACCAGTGACCAGCAGCTCTTGTGACTTGCCCTGTCTGTCATCAGAATCTCCACACATCCCTGATATGAGGCATAAAGCTGCTGGGCTGTAAATGGCTTATGGATATTCAGGCAAGAAATACAGATCTATCACAGCAGCAGGGAAGGGGGGACATCTCCCCCTTCCTTACCTCACCCTAGGGCTCCCCCTCCTTCGCTCTCCCCACCAGAACTAGGTCTTGTGTGGTGGCTGGCAGCGGGCGGAACTTACCTCCATCTCGTTCTAAGCGCCGGAAGTTCTGGTGCCGCTGCTCTGGTCTGGACCAGACTAGCATAAACACAAGGAGAAAAGAGTACCCCCCCCCCCATATAAGCAGCACCAGACTAATAATATTCAAACAGTATAAATTGGGCTGCTTCTCCGGGCGTCTCTCCTCCCTCCTCTGGCCGTTGGATGTTCTTTCGGTATTTTATTGCATAAGGCTCATACACACATCAGACCATAGTCTTTTGAAAATGAAAGATCACAGACCAATTTTACCCCCTTCCATGTAGTATGAGAGCCATACCTTCACAGTCTATTCTATGGAGCTGAACTCCCCATCAGGAAAAAATCTTTGCAAGATGCTGCACACAAAGATACTGTACAGACACAACAGATCAGTATCTGCAAAAGATCTGTTCCTGCCAAAGATCCATTCCTGCAAAATGCATTCATAGTCTATGAGATCTGCAGATCATCATACACACCTTGTTTAACTGACATTCATCTGCAGATCTGAAAATCCATCCTGGTGGATCTGATTTGCAGATGAATGTCTGTTAAACAAGGTGTGTATGATGATCTGCAGATCTCATAGACTATGAATGCAATTTGGAGGAACAGATCTTTAGCAGGAACAGATCTTTTGCAGATACTGATCTCTTGCATGTGTACAGCATCTGTGTGTGCAGCATCTTGCAAAGATTTCTGTCTGATGGGGAGTTCAGCTCCATAGAATAGACTGTGAAGGTATGGCTCTCATACTACATGGAAGGGGTAAAATTGGTCTGTGATCTTTCATTTTCCAAAGACTATGGTCTGATGTGTGTATGCCCCTTAAGTTCCGCTGATTTCAATTCACTACTTTTGCGCACTTTATTCATTATCTTTCACAGGTATTATCAAAATCATTATGCACTTTTTCTATGGATTTCTACTATGCACTTTGTTTAATTATTGATTGTCCGTGCACACCTTATCTAAAGCATCTAATCCTGAAGGTGGGTACACACGTCAGATAAAAGTCTTTGGAAAATGAAAGATCACAGACCAATTTTACCCCCTTTCATGTAGTATGAGAGCCATACTCTACACAGTCTATTCTATGGAGCTGAACTCCCCATCAGACAGAAATCTTTGCAAGATGCTGCACACAAAGATGCTGTACACATGCAACAGATCAGTATCTGCAAAAGATCAATCCCTGCAAAAGATCCATTCCTGCAAAATGCATTCATAGTCTATGACATCTGCAGATCCCATACACACCTTGTTTAATGGACATTCATCTGCAGATCAGACAATTATCTGCCGATCTGAAGATCCAACCTGGTGGATCTGATCTACAGATAATTGTCCGTTAAACAAGGTGTGTATGAGATCTGCAGATATCATAGACTATGAATGCGTTTTGCAGGAGTGGATCTTTTGCAGGAACAGATCTTTTGCAGATACTTATCTGTTGCATGTGTACAGCATCTTTGTGAGCAGCATCTTGCAAAGATTTTTATCTGATGGGGAGTTCAGCTCCATAGAATAGACTGTGTAGAGTATGGCTCTCATACTACATGAAAGGGGGTACAATTGGTCTGTGATCTTTCATTTTCCAAATTATTATTATTATTTTTTATTTATATAGCGCCAACATCTTCCGTAGCGCTGTACATAGTACAAACAAATAGTGGGGAACAAATATACATAAGAAATACAAGACACTGTACAGTCATGACATTGAATAGAATAAATACAGATACATACATAGTTGATATGTAGTTGGTACATATACATATGTTAAAATTACAGCAGTATGAGAAACACTAGGAGGAGGTCCCTGCCCTTGCAAGCTTACAATCTAGAGGGTAGTGGGGAGGAAACAAAGGGGAAGGAAACACCAGGATTAGTGGGTGAGCCAGTGTGCCTTCAGTGCTGCCTATAGCAAATTATAGGCTTGTCTGAACAGGTGTGTTTTCAGAGTACGTTTGAAGGTTTCCAGACTCGTGGCATGACGAACCGGCTGAGGGAGAGAGTTCCAAAGGAGAGGGACCGCCCGTGAGAAGTCTTGGATGCGAGAGTGAGAGGAGGTGACTAGGCTGGAGGACAAAAGGGTCTCCTGTGAGGAACGGAGGGTCCGAGCGGGGAGGTATCTGGAGATTAAAGAGGAAATGTATGGAGGCGATAGCTTGTGTAGAGCTTTGTATGCAAGTGTGAGAAGTTTAAACTGGATCCTTTGGGCAACTGGTAACCAATGGAGGGATTGGCAGAGAGGGGCTGCCTCAGAGGATCTAGAAGAGAGGTGGATGAGACGGGCCGCAGAGTTTAGTAGGGATTGGAGAGGTGCCAGTCTGCTTTTTGGTAGACCACAGAGTAGGGTGTTGCAGTAGTCAAGACGGGAGATGATTAGGGCATGCACAAGCATTTTAGTTACTTCTTGTGAAAGGAAGGGACGGATTCTGGAAATGTTTTTGAGATGGAAGTAGCAGGAGGTAGTTAAAGTGTTAATATGTGGTTTAAAGGAGAGCTCAGAGTCCAGAGTTACCCCTAGGCAACGAGCTTTGGGGGTTGATGCTATTGGGGTGTTCTCTACATTGATTGTGACAATGGGAGGTGGAACAGAGAGCGAAGGTGGAAATATTACAATCTCCGTTTTGCTCATATTGAGTTTAAGGAAGCGGGATGACATAAATGTAGATACAGTGGATAGACATTTGGGGACTTTTGATAGTAGTGTGGAGAGGTCTGGGGCAGAACAATAAATTTGGGTGTCATCAGCATAGAGGTGGTATTGAAACCCAAAAGAGCTTATTATCTGTCCCAGGCCATGGGTGTAAATGGAAAAGAGGAGGGGTCCAAGGACGGACCCTTGTGGTACTCCCACAGACAGTGGGCGTGTAGAGGAGTTGGTATTGGCATAGGAGACCATGAAAGAACGTCCAGACAGGTAAGAGTTGAGCCAGGAGTGTGCTAGGCCCTTGATGCCCAGTGTTGAGAGGGTCTGGAGAAGCAGGGTATGATCAACAGTGTCAAAGACTTTTATCTGACGTGTGTACCCACCTTTACTCATGGACCACTTCTTTTTAGGTCCATCTTTATCTAATTCCACATAATTTATTTATATATTCGTGGCTGTGCACCTACTAATGAATTTTATCACAATTTAATCAAATAGGGGGTTCTTTTCGCAATTTATATAGTTTTATCAATTCAGACGCCAGAGGGTGTATTACTATACTATGTGATCATTTGATATATTATGTGGTTTAGAGACCCGGTTGGTCACATGTTTGTGAGGTTTTTTAATTGATTTTAATAATGCATGATGGCTTTTTGAAAAGACAATTGTGAGGGACAGCGGACCCGCTGCCAGCAGGCATGAGGCAGCGGGTTTCGCTTCCCAGACGGTCACCGCCAGTGTGCCGCCGAGTGGGGCTGTGCGGGCGGCGGAGTCCGCATGCTCGGCGGACTCCGCCGCGCAGGTGGCTTCCAGGGGGTCTCTCTCGCCGGCCCTCACCCGGCGTTTGGCGCGCACGCGCGCGAAGAGACAGGAACTTTATCATTCCCGAAGAGGAGTCAGCTGACCAGGCTGGTCAGCTGACTCCAGCAGGGCCAGGGAATGGCTGGGCGGCTGGGGGACGCTGCTAGAGCGTTCCCCAGCATAAAAGGAGCTGTGGATCAGTTGCTCCTTGTCTGCTGTCGTGGATACACTTGTGTTAGCGCTCAGACCTTTGATAGCTATAATAATAATTGAATACCATTGTTGATTTATCGTGTATGACTTTTTGCTTGTTTTCTGACTCTGATTCTTGCCTCCTGATTCTGTACTCCGCTTATCTGATTCCTGTTGCCAACCTTTGCCTGATTACCGTTTACTCTTCTGCCTTACGTTCTTGTACTTCTGCCGTCATCTCTGTTGCCGAACCCTTGCTTGTCTGACCCTCCTCCCTTCAGTGGAACGTCTCCCACTGGAGGGTTATCTTTGAGGCTTGCCTCTCCGAGACGCCTGCCCCAAGCAGACGATTGCTGCTAGGGGTCGAGATTCCTCGCTTTCCCTGTTCAAAGATCTCACTCGCGGGATTCCCATTCAGAGGTAACCACACCTCTGAGGAATTGCCGTGAGGTGGAGATTTCCACAATATTGTGTTATTACTGTACCTATTGTTATTATTTCACTGGTGTCTAGAGGTTAGCAATATATCGGATTATCGGTGATACTGCAGATCATCGATAATCGGGTATATATCTGCATTCTTGGTGATACTGCAGATCGCCAATAATCAGATACTCTCTGCGTGCTGACACCGATCATGACAGAACAGCAGACCATTGGTATGGAAGCACTTCGCGGTCAGATCGAGACTCTAACCACTTTGCTCAATAACCTCATCGAGGTGGTTAACACTCAACAGACTCAGATCAATCAGTTGGCTGGGTCTGTACGGGTCTTGCAGACGACCGTGGTCACAGTGCAATCCCCTCCGGTCACAGATCTCCGCATGTCAGTGCCCGAAAAGTTTTCAGGACAAAGATCAGATTTCCAGAATTTTCGTAACCGGGTGTTATCTTACTTTGAATTACAACCTACTCAGTCAGCTTCTGAGCAGCAAAGAGTGACCTTTATTAAAACTTTACTGTCCGGGGACTCGCAAACCTGGGCGTATGGTCTTCCGCCCGAGGATACGGCCCTCACCTCTGTAAAGGAATTTTTCAAAGCAATGGCCATAATTTATGATGATCCGGATGCTTCGTTCACTGCCGAGAGGAAGCTCAAAAATCTCAGGCAGGGTCGAGACACGGTTGAGGTCTACGCGGCAGAATTCAGAAAGTGGGCTGTGTCATCTAGGTGGGGGTCTCACGCCTTGTTAGATTTTTTCCTGTCAGGCCTATCAGATGCAGTCTCTGAGTTATTGCTGGGACACCCAGAGCCCAAGTCCGTGGATGACGCCATTTCTCTGGCGATATGGGCGGACCGCAGACTGCGTTATCAGCGCCAGTCGAGAGGCAGGAATGCAGTTAGGATCTTTTCTCATGCATCCTCAGCGCCTGCTCCTTCTACCAATGAACCGATGCAAATCGGACATTCTCGGTTGACTCGGGCTAAGAAGGAGCGTAGAAGGGCAGAGAACCTTTGCCTATATTGTGCTCAAAATTGCCCCAGGAAATCGGGAAACGCTGCTGTCTAGGTGTAGATAGAGGTAATACCCTAGACACACAGAACTTACCTCTAAGTCAGAATAATCGATTACTTCTCCCGTGTTCCATTTCCTGGGGGAATTTTACTCTTTGTACGGAAGCTTTTGTGGACTCAGGGTCCGCAACCAATTTTATAGATTATGATTTTGTTAAGGGATTAGGGGTTCCCTTACAACCCTTAGACCGACAAATAGTCGTCACCACCGTAGATGACTCCCCTCTACAGTGTAGATCACCTCTCTCTCAGACCCCAAGCTTGTCATGTACGATAGGGGTTTTACACAAGGAGAGCCTCCAGTTTCTTGTTTTGCACATGGCAACCTCCACCGTTATTCTTGGTATGCCCTGGTTACAGCTCCATTCCCCACAGATAGATTGGGCCTCAGGACAGTTACTCAGCTGGTCACCTTATTGCCAATCTCATTGTTTGGGGAGGGTTGTCATATGTGCTGCCAAGGTAGCGGTCAAGGGGTTACCCACACAGTACGCTGAGTTTGTGGATGTGTTTTGTCCTAAGGCCGCTGATAAACTCCCACCACATCGGAGTTTCGATTGTCCTATCAATCTAAGATCTGGTTGTATGCCTCCTAAGGGTCATCTTTATAATCTCTCCGGTCCGGAGAAACAGGCAATGCGGGAGTACATTACTGAGAACCTGGCAAAGGGGTTCATCCACCCTTCTCGGTCACCGGCCGGGGCGGGTTTTTTTTCCGTAAAAAAAAAGATGGAGGCCTTAGACCCTGTATTGATTACCGAGGTCTAAACAAGATCACCATAAAGAATCGCTATCCATTGCCCTTGATAGACGATCTCTTTGGCCAGATTACCAATGCCACTATTTTTTCGAAATTGGACCTACGTGGGGCATACAACCTGGTACGCATTAGGGCTGGTGATGAGTGGAAGACGGCCTTCAATACACCCGACGGGCATTACGAGTACCTAGTTATGCCCTTCGGGTTGTGTAACGCACCGGCCGTCTTCCAGGACTTAATTAACAAAGTTTTCAGGGAGGTGTTGGGGAGGTTTGTCATGGTATATCTCGACGACATTTTTATTTTCTCCCCAAACCTCATAGAACATCGTAAGCATGTCAAATATGTCTTGAAGAGGTTGAGACAAAACCTATTGTATGCAAAACTAGAGAAGTGCCTCTTCGAGGTCACCCGAATTCCTTTTCTGGGATACATCATTTCTACGTCCGGGCTCTCAATGGACCCAGAAAAGGTTTCGGCTGTCCTAGAGTGGCCACAACCGGTGGGCTTGAAGGCACTTCAGAGATTCCTTGGTTTTGCCAACTACTACCGGAGGTTTATTAAGGGATTCTCTTCGGTAGTAGCCCCCCTGACTAGTCTAACCAAGAAGGGGGCCGACCCTTATCAGTGGTCATCAGAGGCCCAGGTCGCTTTCAATACCCTGAAGAAACTGTTTTGCTCGGCACCCATACTGAGGCATGTTAACATCGCTCTTCCCTTCATAGTAGAGGTGGATGCCTCAGAGATCGGGGTGGGGGCTGTGATGTCTCAACGTTCGGGTCTTCAGGGCAAGACACATCCCTGTGCCTATTTTTCACTCAGGTTCTCACCTGCCGAGAGAAACTACGATGTGGGAAACAGGGAACTGTTGGCCATCAAGTTAGCCTTCCAGGAATGGCGCCATTGGCTGGAGGGTGCTGAACACACCATCACTGTATACACTGACCATAAGAACCTGGAGTATATCGAAGGGGCTAAGAGGCTTACTCCTCGTCAGGCCCGCTGGTCCCTATTTTTCTCGCGTTTTAGGTTTGTTATCACGTATACTCCAGGTTCCAAGAACATTAAAGCGGACGCGCTCTCCAGATGTTTTGAACCAGAGACAGCTCAGCCCGCACCCCCTGAGAGCATTGTACCACATAAGGTGGTGCTGGCAGCCACTGAAACCTGGGAGGACTGGGCAATCAAACTGGCGCCTCACCAGCTAGATACCCCAGAGGGGAAGCCGGGAGGGGTCCTCTTTGTTCCACTCCTGTTTCGTTTGCAAATCATGCAGCTATTCCATGCCCATAAGAACGCAGGTCACCCAGGGGTTACCCGCACTTTAGATCTACTCAGAAGGTGTGTTTGGTGGCCTTCGTTGGCTTCGGATTGCAGGGAATTCGTTAGAGGGTGTGTGCCAGGAGTAAATCATCCGCCAGGCTCCGGTGGGTACCTTACAACCCTTGCCAGTTCCAAGTGAACCATGGACCCACCTGTCCATGGATTTCATTGGCGAGCTTCCCAAGTCAGAGGGTATGACTGTGATATGGGTGATCGTGGACAGGTTCAGTAAGATGGCCCACTTTGTCCCTCTTAAAGGATTCCCATCAGCCCAAGACTTAGCCGACCTCTTCATACAGCACGTCTTCCGACTACATGGGATTCCGGAGGATGTGGTATTGGATAGAGGAGTCCAATTCATATCAAAATTTTGGAGGGCCTTTTGCCATAATTTGGGTATGAAACTGTCCTTCTCGTCTGGGTATCACCCACAGACCAACAGGCAGACCAAGAGGGTTAATCAGGCATTAGAGCAGTTTCTGAGGTGCTATGTGGCAGTTGCACAAACAGAATGGGTGAAATTCCTACCCTTCGCTGAATTTGCTCACAACAACCTGAGAAGCGCTTCAACGGGCTTGTCCCCTTTTCAGGTTGTGTCAGGAAGGTCCCCTAAATTTTCCCCATTGCCGGTGTGCTCATCTCCCTTCCCAGCCTTGGAAGACTGGCAGAAGCTTTTGCAGAAACTTTGGGGACAAGTAAATGAGAATTTAGGAGTAGCCTTCCAGAATCAAAAGAATTTCAATCAATTGGCTGGGCGGCTGGGGGACGCTGCTAGAGCGTTTCCCAGCATAAAAGGAGCTGTGGATCAGTTGCTCCTTGTCTGCTGTCGTGGATACACTTGTGTTAGCGCTCAGACCTTTGATAGCTATAATAATAATTGAATACCATTGTTGATTTATCGTGTATGACTTTCTGCTTGTTTTCTGACTCTGATTCTTGCCTCCTGATTCTGTACTCCGCTTATCTGATTCCTGTTGCCAACCTTTGCCTGATTACCGTTTACTCTTCTGCCTTACGGTCTTGTACTTCTGCCGTCATCTCTGTTGCCGAACCCTTGCTTGTCTGGCCCTCCTCCCTTCAGTGGAACGTCTCCCACTGGAGGGTTATCTTTGAGGCTTGCCTCTCCGAGACGCCTGCCCCAAGCAGACGATTACTGCTAGGGGTCGAGATTCCTCACTCAGCCTGGTTAGAGGATCTCACTCGCGGGGTTCCCATTCAGAGGTAACCACATCTCTGAGGAATTGCCGTGAGGTGGAGATTTCCACAATACTGTGTTATTACTGTACCTATTGTTGTTATTTCACTGGTGTCTAGAGGTTAGCAATATATCGGATTATCGGTGATACTGCAGATCATCGATAATCGGGTATATATCTGCATTCTTGGTGATACTGCAGATCGCCAATAATCAGATACTCTCTGCGTGCTCACACCGATCATGACAACAATAAAGATTTATACTGTTTGAATATTATTAGTCTGGTGCTGCTTATATGGGGGTACTCTTTTCTTCTTGTGTTTATACTATTGAAGTACATGTTCCCTCGTTAGCACATTCTAATTTTTGATATTATAAACAATGATTTATGAATTTTCATGGTGCTGGTCCCAATTTTTATGAGTAAATTCTGATTTAGACCAGACTATTGGCAAATGCAGAGAGACCATCCCATGCCTGCAACGAGACGGAGGTAAGTTCTACCTGTCACAAGAGCCCTAGTGGTCAGACCGCAAATTGCCAAATTGAAAATTGGTTTCAGCACACAGACCATGCAAGCTTTGGTCACGATCTTTGCGCAGAAACAGACAGAACTTTGGGCAGCAGCCCAACCAGAAGGGAGCCTGTGGGGCTACGGAAATACAACTTTACACACTATTTCAGGGTATCTGCCACCACCACTGGTATGGGCCAGTGGACCCGACTGACTGACTGGTCCTGCAAATAAAAACGGTTGAACACACTCTATTCTGTCTAGATATCAACAATAGTAGCGTCTCTTCAGAGACCTGAGTTCAGTTTCTGTGTATGCTGAATAATAGAGTAGCGGAACAGTGAATGACTTTGATAAAGTCTTTTATTCACGTGCAATATAAATAATTAATATATACAGACAATTATTAAAATCAACAACTTTTCCGCGAACCGAACTTTCACGGACATTTCCATGCAAAATAAAATAAAACTTTTGGGGAGGGGTACTGTCTCTCTGTATATATAAAAAATATATTGCCTTCCAGCTACACCAACGAATTAGTTCGTTTCTTGATAGCGCTAGCGCTATCTTAGATACTTTCAGCACAACACAGGTCCCAACCGCTGCCAAACACTGTCACAGGAGCCCTAGTGGTCAGACCACAGATTGCCTTCCAATCGGTTTCAGCACACAGACCATGCAAGCTTTGGTCGCGATCTTTGCGCAGAAACAGACAGGAATTTGGGCAGCAGCCCGACCAGAAGGGAGCCTGTGAAATATGGGTGATTACAACTCACACACTAGTTCATGGGATCTGCCACCACCTCTGTTTCCTGAGACAGAGGATCTCACTAACTAGCTATTTATCGACCTGCAAATAAAAAACGGTTAAAACACGCTGTATTCTGTCTAGCCAACAACAACCAATAGTAGCGTCTTCTTCAGAGACCCGGGATCAGTTCTGTGTGTGCTGGAAATAGGGTAGCTAGAGCAACAACTGAGGATAGCATCGGTTTATTGAAAGCAATATAAATAATTAATATATACAGACAATTATTAAAATCAACAATTATTAAAACAGTAATAGCCAGTATGAAAAATAAAAGCAAGGGAGAAAAAATACTTAGTTTCATGGAAAGATGTCCTTTTTGTGGGAAGAATCATAAAGTCCTTGGTAAAATCCTTTGTTTCAGATCAAAGTTCAGAGTTCAGACCAGGTGGATGCCAGCATATCCTCAAGCTGGCACAGATGAGATCAGGATGATGTTTCAGGGTGAAGGACACTGAGTTTGTCTCCTCTGCCATTCTTATGCCCCTGATCCCGTAGGAGGGAGTGAGGGCGGGGCCACACACCCCCTTAGAATATGAGATGAGTCCTCCCCTTGTCCTGGGGACCAGAAATCATATCTAACCATATATGGGCTCTATCTCACAGAACCGTACAGGTCAGGGCAGATTTACTAACATTTTCAGGTCTGTCTCGATTTACCCAGCAGCCTGATGCCAAACATGAGGGGTGGGACCCCTGTGGTATCATCAGGGCACTTTCGAACTGCCTAACTGGCAGTCTTTACCTCCAGAATGTTCTGAAACTTCCTCAGAACCAGCGCCAGATAGGGCCAAGAATGCTCTGTTAGTTTGGAGGGTCTGCCAGCCTGGCAACACAGAAAATATGACACTTATAGCAGTTTATGGAATATGAGCTACATCTGGGATTTACAGCAGGTCATTCCCAGGCAAAGGCTCTTTGAAGCTTGGGGCAGCAAGCTACGTGTCAGCTCCCCTGCTGGGAGGGAGCCAGAATGTCTGACTTTTCCCCAACTAAATTGTTTCTGCCATCGTGCTTATCAACTGTCACGGAACAGCCGTGAGAAACGCGGGCGAATTGGAAGGAGCCGCACAGTCCAAAATTTCTGATCGCTGCCTGGCTAAATTTGTGCAGCCATTACAGGCTGGGGTTTTTTTTCTTTTTTTTCCTCTTTCCCTCCTTCCACCAAAAGGGCCCTAGCCTGCCACAGAGAGTCCCTGGCTTCAAGCTGTGCTGATGGCCCATCCATCAGGTATAGGTGACAAGCACCATGACAGAAGCAATCTAGAGTGGGACAACTCAGACACTCTGGCTCCTTCCCCCAGCAGGGGAGCCGACATGTGGCTTGCTGCTGCCAGCTTCAAAAGAACCTCACCTAGGGATGACCTGCTGTCCATCCCAGATGTAGATCATATTCCATAAACTGCTATATGTGTCATATTTTCTGTGTTGCCAGGCTGGCAGACCCTCCAAACTAACAGAGCATGTAGGGCCCGGTCTGACGCTGGTTCTGAGAACATTTCAGAACATTCTGAGGTAAAGACTGCCAGTTAGGCAGTTCGAAACTGCCCTGATGATACCACAGGGGTCCCACCCCTCATGTTTGGTATCAGGCTGCTGGGTACATCGAGGCAGACCTGAAAATATTAGTAAATCTGCCCTGACCTGTACGGTTCTGTGAGATAGAGCCCATATATGGTTAAGATATGATTTCTGGTCCCCTGGACAAGGGGAGGACTCATCTCATGTTCTAAGGGGGTGTGTGGCCCCGCCCTCACTCCCTCCTACGGGATCAGGGGCATAAGAATGGCAGAGGAGACAAACTCAGTGTCCTCCACCCTGAAACATCTTGAACTCATCTGTGCCAGCTTGAGGATATGCTGGCATCCACCTGGTCTGAACTCTGAACTTTGATTAAAACCAAGAACTTTATGATTCTTCCCACAAAAAGGACATCTTTCCAGGAACTAAGTATTTTTTCTCCCTTCTTTTATTTTTCATACTGGCTATTACTGTTTTAATAATTGTTGATTTTAATAATTGTCTGTATATATTAATTATTTATATTGCTTTCAATAAACCGACGCTATCCTCAGTTGTTGCTCTAGCTACCCTATTTCCAGCACACACAGAACTGATCCCGGGTCTCTGAAGAAGACGCTACTATTGGTTGTTGTTGGCTAGACAGAATACAGCGTGTTTTAACCGTTTTTTATTTGCAGGTCGATAAATAGCTAGTTAGTGAGATCCTCTGTCTCAGGAAACAGAGGTGGTGGCAGATCCCATGAACTAGTGTGTGAGTTGTAATCATCCATATTTCACAGGCTCCCTTCTGGTCGGGCAGCTGCCCAAATTCCTGTCTGTTTCTGCGCAAAGATCGCGACCAAAGCTTGCATGGTCTGTGTGCTGAAACCGATTGGAAGGCAATCTGTGGTCTGACCACTAGGGCTCCTGTGACAGTGTTTGGCAGCGGTTGGGACCTGTGTTGTGCTGAAAGTATCTAAGATAGCGCTAGCGCTATCAAGAAACGAACTAATTCGTTGGTGTAGCTGGAAGGCAATATATTTTTTATATATACAGAGAGACTGTGTAGCCAGTACCCCTCCCCAAAAGTTTTATTTTATTTTGCATGGAAATGTCCGGGAACTACCAGTAGAGATGTCGCGAACCTCTGATTTTTGGTTCGCGAACCGGGTTCGCGAACTTCCGCGGAAGGTTCGGTTCGCGGAAAAGTTCGCGAACCGCAATAGACTTCAATGGGGAGGCGAACTTTGAAAAATAGAAAAAATTATGCTGGCCACAAAAGTGATTGAAAAGATGTTTCAAGGGGTCTAACACCTGGAGGGGGGCATGGCGGAGTGGGATACATGCCAAAAGTCCTGGGGAAAAATCTGGATGTGACGCAAAACAGCGTTTTAAGGGCAGAAATCACATTGAATGCTAAATTGCAGGCCTAACGTGCTTTCAAACATCTTGCATGTGTATACATCAATCAGGGAGTGTAATTAAAGTACTGCTTCACACTGACACACCAAACTCACTGTGTAACGCACCGCAAACAGCTGTTTGTGTAGTGACGGCCATGCTGGACTACTGCGCAACATGGCGAGATTGCTCTTCCTCACTCAGTGATGTCAGGTAATGTGTGACTTCCTTCTCAACTTTACATGGCATTGTTAAAAAGCTTACGTTTTGTTTTTAAATTACATTTTCTACTTGCTGTGTACTTCTTCAGTACCGCTACAATGAGAATCCTGTGGAGGCGGGCAAGTCTGGCATTGTGACCCCGAGTAATGGCCGGGGAATGAGGGGTTTGAATCCGGTGTGGAGCCTGAGCAACAGCTACCACTACACATCCAAGGAGGGCAGCGGGTAGGCATGCACGCCCGCCCGCCCCGAGGTAGTGACCAAAAATAACAATACAGGAGGAGGACTTTCGAGGCCCTGCTGTGTATTTGAAATGAATGTACTTTAAATCCTTGAACGAGAAACAGTTATGGCGGGCAAAGATGACACCACATTCCTTTCACGAGAATCATATGGAGGCGGGCAAGTCTGCCATTTGTGACCCCGGGTAATGGCCGGGGAATGAGGGATGGAATCCGGTGTGGAGCCTGAGAAACGGCTACCACTACACATCCAAGGAGGGCAGCAGGCAGGCATGCACGCCTGCCCCGAGGTAGTGACCAAAAATAACAATACAGGAGGCAGACTTTCGAGGCCCTGCTGTGTATTTGAAATGAATTAACTTTAAATCCTTAAACGGGAATCCGTTATGGAGGGCAAGTCTGCCATTGTCACCGCGGGGAATGAAGGTTGGATTCCGGCCCGAAGTGGGAGCCTGCTGAGACCCATGCTGTAGCTGCCCTGACCGTGCTTTGCAGACCAGGCATCTGTGGTCAGATGGACCCTTGAGCCAGCGGAAGACAAACCAAGTCGAAAGCATTTGCCAAGAATGTTTAACGGAGGGCAAGTTTTTTTGCCCTTTTTTTAATTTTTTGAAAATGATAGATGGTTGTATTTTTAAATTGTTTGAAAGTTTAGATGGTTGTATTTTTAAATTGTTTGAAAGTTTAGATGGTTGTATTTTTAAATTGTTTCAAAGTTTAGATGTTTTTTTTTTTAAATTGTTTAAAAGTGTAGCCATTTTTCCTCCCCCCAGCCACGAACAATACCATGGGAACGTGGAGCAGCAGAAGCCCCCTGTGATGGCTGCCGCGGTTGTTCTCCGCGGCGTGTCTTTTGAGGGGTGCTGCTTTTCCTCAGGTGTTCTTGCCACAGCTGTTTGTGCCTTCTCTCCAGGTGCCTTCGTAAAGCACTTGTCCCTACGTGACAGTTGGCCTTTCCACGGCTCAATTTTTGCTGGCAGAGACACTAGATGGCTTTGCTCCGATCTGAGACACACACGTGAAAAAATTTCCAAACCGCTGAGCCCCCCTGGGCTGATGGCGCTACGGTGGCATCAGCAGCTGACGTTGAAGGGCATGTTGGCTGTCTGGCCATAGCGGGCGATACATGGCGCCGGACACTGCCCCCAGCTGTTTCTGAGGACGAGCTCCCTCTTGTATTGCGTTCCGGAGTTGGAGCCTGATCAACGGCTACCACCACACATCCAGGCAAGGAGGGAGGCAGGCAGGCATGCACGCCCGCCCCGAGGTAGTGACCAAAAATAACAATACAGGACTCAGGAGGACCTTTTGCGGCCCTAATTGTAATGAATCAACTTTAAATCCTTTAACGGGAATCCGTTATGGAGGGCAAGTCTGCCATTGTCACCGCGGGGAATGAAGGTTGGATTCCGGCCCGAAGTGGGAGCCTGCTGAGACCCATGCTGTAGCTTCCCTGACCGTGCTTTGCAGACCAGGCATCTGTGGTCAGATGGACCCATGAGCCAGCGGAAGACAAACCAAGTCGAAATCATTTGCCAAGAATGTTTGACGGAGGGCAAGTTTTTTTTTGCCCTTTTTTTAAATTTAGTTTGAAAATGATAGATGGTTGTATTTTTAAATTGTTTGAAAGGTTAGATGTTTGTATTTTTAATTAAATTGTTTTAAAGTTTAGATGGTTGTATTTTTAAATTGTTTAAAAGTGTATCCATTCAAGTGCAAGTTATGCACTGACTGCCAGGTATAATGTGCAGTCACAGATGCAGTGAAAGGTATGTAGTGACTGCAAACAGCCGTTTGTGTAGTGACGGCCGTGCTGGACTGGTGCGCACCATGACGAGAGTGCAGGTGATGGTGGCTTTTCAGCCCATATGCTCGCCCGGCTGATGTAGCTGAATGACAGAACAGTGACTGTCCAGTTGATCAAATTTGGTCTGACCACAATGAAGCAACGACCTTATTATCTTTTGTGTGCCACCCCCACCCGAGACACTCAAATAGCCGGCGGTCATTGCTTCATTGTGATGCGCAAGCCCCTTCACCGCGGCAAGGTAATGATCACGAAGGGGGATGGGCACATGTACACGCACCAGAAAAATTAGTGTAGCGGCCGCTGCTAGCAGCGGCCTTAAAAATTCAGGAATCCGCCTAGAGTCCTGGACCCTGTTGGTGGTGGCGGAGAAGGCAGTCAAGCGGCCTGCAGGCAGAGATGCTGTGTGTGGGGACTGACTTAGTCTTCGGTCGTGCAGTAGCCCTCCGTGATCCATTCCTCATTCATTTTGATAAAGGTCAGGTACTGAACACTGTCGTGACTTAGGCGACTTCTCTTCTCAGTAACTATGCCTCCAGCTGCACTGAAGGTCCTTTCTGACAGGACGCTTGCGGCAGGGCAAGAGAGAAGTTGTATGGCAAATTGGGACAGCTCTGGCCACAGGTCAAGCCTGCGCAACCAGTAGTCCAAGGGTTCATCGTCGCTTTTCGCAGAGTCTACATCCACACTCAAGGCCAGGTAGTCGGCTACCTGCCGCTCCAGGCTTTGTTTGAGGGTGGATCCGGAAGGATTATGGCGAGGAGTTGGACAAAAGAACGTCCGCATGTCCGACATCACCCTGAGATCGCTGGAGCGTCCTGTCCTTGCCTGCGTGGAGTTGGGAGGAGGAGGGCTACTGCCAGTGGTACCTTGATTGCGTTGTGCATCCACATCACCCTTAAATGCATTGTAAAGCATCATCGACAGCTTGTTCTGAAAGTGCTGTATCCTTTCCGCCTTTTGTTGAGTTGGTAACAGGTCAGCCACTTTGTGCCTGTACCGAGGGTCTAGTAGCGTGGCCACCCAGTACAGGTCATACGTCTTGAGTTTTTTGATACGGGGATCCCTCAACAGGCTGGACAACATGAAAGAGGACATCTGCACAAAGCTGGATGCAGACGTACTCTCCATCTCCTCTTGCTCTTCCTCAGTGACGGGACGCAACTCCTCTTCCGCCCCCCAGCCACGAACAATACCACGGGAACGTGGAGCAGCAGAAGCCCCCTGTGATGGCTGCCGCGGTTGTTCTCCTTCCGCCGCCTCTTCCTCCTCCACAGAAACACCTTCCTCATCATCACCATCAACAGAGTCGGACTCCTCTCCTTCCCCACACGACTCCTCTTCTTCCTCCTCCTCCCCCCTCTGTGCTGCCGCCGGTGTGGTGGAAACATCGGGTTCGGGTGTAAATGGATCCCACGACTCCTGCTGCCGTAACTCTTCTTGTTCACGCTCCTCCACAGCTGTATCCACCACTCTACGCACGGCACGCTCCAGGAAGTAGGCGTAGGGGATCAAGTCGCTGATGGTGCCCTCATCGCGACTCACCAGTTTGGTCACCTCCTCAAAGGGCTCCATGACCCTGCATGCATTTCGCATCAGTGTCCAGTTGTTGGGCCAGAACATCCCCATCCTCCCAGATTGTGTCCTTGTACTGTAATTATACAGGTACTGGGTGACGGCTGTTTCCTGGTCTAGCAGGCGAGAGAACATCAGCAGGGTGGAATTCCGGCGAGTCGGGCTATCGCAAATCAGGCGTCTCACCGGCAAGTTCATTCTACGCTGAATCTCCGCAAAGCGTGCCATGGCCTTGTAAGAGCGCCTGAAATGCCCACACAACTTCCTGGCCTGCTTCAGGACGTCCTCTAAGCCTGGGTACTTGGACACAAATCTTTGCACGACCAGATTAAGCACATGTGCCATGCAGGGTATGTGTGTCAGCTTTCCCAAATTCAACGCAGCAATGAGATTGCTGCCGTTGTCACACACCACGTTGCCGATCTCAAGCTTGTGCGGGGTCAGCCATTGCTCCACCTGTTTGTTAAGAGCAGCCAGCAGAGCTGCTCCAGTGGGACTCTCCGCTTTCAGGCAAGACATGTCTAACACTGCATGACACCGTCGCACCTGGCATGCAGCATAGGCCCTGGGGTGCTGGGGCTGTGTAGCTGGAGAGGAGATGGCGGCACCAGCCAAGGAGGAGGAGGAGGAGGAGGATGACGACAGTGAAGCGGTGATAGCAGGTGGAGGGGAGGTGGCTGGAGGCCTGCCTGCAAGCCGTGGAGGTGTGACAAGTCGGTCCTCTGCGCAGCCACGTACTCCCTGCTTGCTGCCATCGGTCACCAGATTGACCCAATGGGCTGTGTATGTAATGTAGTTGCCCTGCCCGTGCTTGGCAGACCAGGCATCCGTGGTCAGGTGGACCCTTGACCCAACGCTGTGTGCCAGAGATGACACCACTTGCCTCTCAATTGCACGGTAGAGTTTGGGTATGGCCTTTTGTGAAAAATAATTGCGGCCTGGTATCTTCCACTGCGGTGTACCAATGGCCACAAACTTACGGAAAGCCTCCGAATCCACCAGCTTGTATGGTAATAACTGGCGAGCTAATAGTTCCGCTACGCCAGCTGTCAGGCGCCGGGCAAGAGGGTGACTGGCAGACATTTGCTTCTTCCGCTCAAATACTTCCTTCACGGACAGCTGGGTACTGCTGTGGGCAGAGGAGAAGGAACCGCTGAAGGGAAGAGGCGGTGTGGAGGAGGGTGGCTGTGAAGGTGCAAGGGAGAAAGTGGTTGAAGACGATGCACCTGAAGGAGGAAGAGGAGAAGGAGGGTGGCTTGTCTTTTGAGGGGTGCTGCTTTTCCTCAGGTGTTCTTGCCATAGCTGTTTGTGCCTTTTTCTCCAGGTGCCTTCATAAGGCACTTGTCCCTACGTGAGAGTTGGCCTTTCCACGGCTCAATTTTTGCTGGCAGAGAGAACAGATGGCTTTGCTCCGATCTGAGACACACGCGTTAAAAAATTTCCAAACCGCTGAGCCCCCCTGGGGTGATGGCGCTACGGTGGCATCAGCAGCTGACGTTGAAGGGCATGTTGGCTGTCTGGCCATAGCTGGCGATACATGGCGACGGACACTGCCCCCAGCTGTTTCTGAGGACGAGCTCCCTCTGCTTCTATCATGGAGTCGTCTCCTCCTAGTCCTCTCTGACTCCTCCTCTTAACTGTCCCCCTGGTCATCTCCTCTACCGGGAACATATGTGGTATCCGTATAATCGTCATCATAATCCTCCTGGCCAGCTGCACTTTCCTCAGACACCTCCTCAACTGCACCAACTTCAAGTGTTTCATCAGCCCCCTCCACACACGTTACGTCCATACTATCGCCACCTAACTCAGACGTAGGAGGTGGTGTACCTGCGCCTTCTTCTTGTTGTTGCAGTAGTGGCTGTGAATCTGTGATTTCACCACCACCACCACCAAATAACTCCTGCGAAGTGTCAAATGCAGCGGATGTGGTGCTTGTTGTAGCGCTGGTGGCTGCGGGAGATGAGGTGTTCTGTGTTAAATACTCAATCACCTCCTCATGATTTTGGGAAGTGATGGCACGTGCCTTCTTCTGAGCACTGTATTTTGGGGCAGGTCCGCACAAAATCACAGCAACACCACCTCGCACAGACCTGCCGGTGCCTGGTGGCCTTCCTCTGGGTCTGACTCTACCTCTTCCTCTACCTGGTTTGTCCATTTTGTCCATCTCGGGGGGATGCTAGGTATATGCAGTGAGCTGGGTTCACTGAACAGTAAAGGTACTAGGATGCAGTGAGGTGGGTTCACTCAACACAACAGGTAGTAGGATGCAGTGAGCTGGGTTCACTGAACAGTAAAGGTACTAGGATGCGGTGAGGTGGGTTCACTCAACACAACAGGTAGTAGGATGCAGTGAGCTGGGTTCACTGAACAGTAAAGGTACTAGGATGCGGTGAGGTGAGTTCACTCAACACAACAGGTAGTAGGTATATGCAGTGAGCTGGGTTCACTCAACACTACAGGTAGTTATGTGCAGTGATGAGGTGGGTTAAGTAAACACAACAGGTAGTAGGTGTATGCAGTGAGCTGGGTTCACTCAACACAACAGGTAGTAGGTGTATGCAGTGAGCTGGGTTCACTCAACACAACAGGTAGTAGGTATATGCAGTGAGCTGGGTTCACTCAACACAACAGGTAGTAGGTGTATGCAGTGAGCTGGGTTCACTCAACACAACAGGTAGTAGGTATATGCAGTGAGCTGGGTTCACTCAACACTACAGGTAGTTGTGTGCAGTGATGAGGTGGGTTAAGTAAACACAACAGGTAGTTATGTGCAGTGATGAGGTGGGTTAAGTAAACACAACCGATAGTAGTAGGATGCAGTGAGCTGGGTTCACTCAACACAAAGCTAGGTATATGCAGTGATGAGGTGGGTTAAGTAAACACAACAGGTACTGGGTATATGCAGTACTGGGTAGTACAATGTGCAGCTCCCTGTCACACACACAGGCAGTCAGTCACTGAATGTGCTGGGCTGCTGGCAGTGGCACACACACACTATCAATTAGCAAGGCTGTGCATGCAACAAAAGTGTCAGTTTGACACACAGTAAAAAAAAAAAAAAGTACAGGATGAGCTCTGACAAGAGCTATTGAGGGGTGCTATAAAGCAATAACAATCAGCCAGGAGCAAAATAAGCAGCCAAGAACCTAACTAATCTGTCCCTAGAAGAACAAGTCTGCAGCAGCTGTCCCTTTCCTCTCACTAGCAGGCACACGAGTGAGTGTAATGGCCGCCGGAGCCTGCCTTATATAAGGGGGGGTGGGGCTCCAGGGCTTACTGTAGCCTGAATGGCTACAATGTGCCTGGTGACTGTGATGCAGAGGGTCAAAGTTGACCCTCATAGTGCATTATGGGGCGAATCGAACTTCCGGAAAAGTTCGCCTGGCGCAGGCGAACGCGAACCACCAATGTTCGCCTGGAACCGTTCGCCGGCGAACCGTTCGCTACACCTCTAACTACCAGCAAATGTGCGTGGCCGACCTGCAAACTCTTTGCCAAGCGAGAGGCATTGATGTCGGCCGCAAGAAACACCAGGACCTGATAGCAGACTTGTCCAGATGGGATACCCAGCAACTGCGGGAGCCGAGAATGTCCGCTGAAGTGGATACCAGCCCATCTGACAATCGAGGGGAACCAGAGACTGAGAATCCTGACCGTACAGAGGTTGTGCATCCTGAGGGCCCTGCACTAACGGCTATGCAGGAGACTGTCAGTGTGGTCCCCAATCTCAGGGGTGCTGAAAGTTCTCGCCCGGAACTGGCCAGTACTGGACTGTCCATGGGTGCTGACCCGGTAATGCAGCAGGCATTACGAAAGCTGATGGAGACTGACCTGGAAAAGTACATGCAGTTCATGGAAGCACGAGAGGAACGAGAGCGCCAATCTGCAGAACGCAAGGCTGCTGCTGCAGAACGCCACGCGGAGAGGGATGCCGCTGAGCGAGAACGCCAGTGACAGCATGAGCTAAACATGGCAAAAGTGCATCAGGCCAGCCGGAATTCACCGCCCAGCCTCCCTGCTGAAGGAGCTGCACCACCCGTAAGTGCAAAATTTAAATTTGCTAATATTGAAAAGGACACTGACATTGACTTGTTTCTGCGGTCTTTTGAAAAAGCATGCCGTCAGTATCGTCTGTCCCAAGACCAGTGGGCCAGACATCTGACACCTTTGCTGCGCTACAAAGCGCTTGATGCTTTCGCAGAATTGCCTGCGGAGAAAGATAATGATTATGCCGCTATAAAAGACGCTATCATTACCAAATACCAGCTGATGCCAGAAGCCTATCGCAAAAAGTTCAGGGCCTGGCAGAAAAAGTCTTCTGATTCGTACCGAGATGTGGTCAGCAGCTTGCTCAACACACTCCGCCAGTGGACTCTAGGCAGGGTCGGACTGGGCCACAGTAGTACAGTTTTTTCCCTCGGTGGGCCCCCCCTCCAGGTCTCTGGTGGGCCCCCCATCCTTGTCTGACAGAGCTCCAATTGCTGCCTGCAGTACAAAAAAATCTCTTCTCCGTGCTGTAATCACTCATGCTGAGAGCAGTGGCGTAGCTAAGGAGCTGTAGGCCTCGATGCAAATTTTACAATGGGGCCCCCCAAGCACTCTATACATAACAATTGATACGGTGCACCAAAACCTGCCAATGGCAACTACAGTGTCAAAGGTGCAAAAAGGGGATGGGAAATAGCTTGTTAATGATTACCACTGTTCAAAGTATCTATAGAAGTGATTATTATGAGCAAAGGACCAATAGAGAGGTAATACTGTAGTTGAAGGAGGGCCCTTCGGGGCCCCTTTGGCCCAAGGGCCCCGATGCAGTCGCAACCTCTGCGGTCGCAACCTCTGCAAAGTAGGACATTACTTTATATTGAAGGAGGGGACTCTATGCAAAGTTTTGCTGGGCAGCAGTGTCTCTGAATTACAATGCTGCTAAGATCATGTACATTTGGCCCTGTCCATAATACATCATGACCACGCCCACCTTCCGATGCATGGTCACGCCCTTTTTTCACCGCAATCATGGGATGTGTGGGCCCCAGGTTGAAATTTCTTTGGTGGGCCCCCAGTGTCCCAGTCCGACCCTGACTCTAGGCCTCACCAAAGGGGCTTATGATGTCCTGGAGGACTTGATAGTCCTGGAACAATTTCTGAACATTTGCCGTGCTGATGTACGACAGTTTGTGCTAGAGCGCAAGCCGGCGTCTGCAACTGTCGCTGCAGATCTTGCTGAAACTTTTGCAACTACCCGGGTGTCTGATGCCCGCAGAACTGCACCATCCAGCTGGAGAGGAGGTCAGCCTAATACTCTGGCAGACTCTCCTGCCCCTGTGAGCCGTCAGCCACAGAGGCCACCCAGCGCAGCTGCTGCACTCAGGCCTGCAGCACTGGCTGGAGAGGTCACCTGTCACTACTGCCGCCAGCCCGGACACATGAAATTCGACTGTCCGGAGCGGAGACAGACACCACCAGCACCTGGATCATCTGCATCACCTGTACCTCACCCACAGCAGAGGCAACCCGCCAGCGAACCACAGCCTGGATCATCAAATTTTGTCCTGTTTGCCCGCGGAAAGGAAATCCGCGACCGAACCGACCAGCAGCAACTTGTTAGAGTGAACGGCCAAGTTGTCACCGGATTCCGAGACACCGGAGCTGACATCACGTTAGTTCACTCACACCTTGTGCCAAAGGAGAGCATCAGCTCCAGCCGATCCCTTGCCCTTACTGGAGTAGAGGGCACCCTTTTTCACATAGCCCACGCGAAAGTGAAGATGGATTGGGGGGTTGGAATCCAAGAAAGGGTTGTTGGGGTTATGAAGGATCTCCCAGTCCCTGTGTTGCTGGGGACTGATTTGGGCAAGCTTGTGTCCTACTACGAACCTGCCACGACCGCCTTGTCGCTCACGGAAGGAGACGGACTCTCCACCCACCACCAGGTACTTTATACACTTGGGGGAGCACCAGGGGGAGGTGGGTTGAATGTGCCCAGTTCAAGGGTACCAGGTTCAATAGTGCCTGCTTCAAAGGCACCTGAGTTTGATGTACAGACTGTCTGCTGTGATGATGATGTAACTGTACCTGAGTTTACTGTACAACCTGTCTGTAATGAACAAATGTCTATCCCTGTCAATGTCATTAATGCATGCAACGATGATTTGAGTAATGCCCGTCTGTGCCATTCTGAAGGTGTACCTGTGCTAGCAGTACCGCGCAGCTGTACTGCTCAGAACCCGAGCTCAGAACAGGTGGAGGGGGTTCCGGCTTCCTCACCCTCCTCTGACCGCAGGGATGAGACCTTTCAGCCGCTGGCCTCGTGTGACATGAGCCAGGTGGCTGACATTGACAGCGTATTCTCAGCCGCACTACAAAGTGACCCAAGCCTGGAGGTGCTCAGGCAGCAAGCCTCTGAGCCCCTCGCAGACGGGGCCGCTTTCAAGGTGTACTGGGAAGGTGGGAGACTGTATAGCGAGTCTGTACAGTCCCCTACCAGTAGATCACATGCGAATACCAAATGGCTTGTGGTCCCGAGTGCGTTCAGGGGACATGTGCTGAAATCCGCACATGATAATTCCCTGACAGGACACTCTGGTGTCCGCAAGACACTTGCATGTATTCGGAGACAGTTTTATTGGCCCAGGATGAACAGGGATGTAGCAAACCACTGCAAAGCATGTGCCGTCTGTCAGGAGCTGGGAAGGTCCAGGGATTCCCGCGGGGTTCCCTTAGGTACAGAGCCACTTCACAGGGAACCCCTGCGTGGGCTGGCTGTTGACCTACCCAAACCACTGCCCGTTGTCAGCAGTCCCGGCAGACACCACATCCGACCGCAGTGGCGCAAGCGCCCTGTCCAGAACGTCCATGTCAGGTCAAACCTGAGGGTAGCAGACTGCGACCTGTCCAGGGGAACCGAGCCACAGGCTCCAATGGGTTTTCCCGCCGTGCCGGCAGCTCGAGACCCGTCAGCCAGGTTGGCCGACACGAAGAGGGCAGCCGACACCAGAACGCCGACGGGCTATCCCGTTGCAACGGGGAACTAGATCAGATATCGCAGGTTAGCGGCAACGACACACATCTTGCTGATGCATGTCTATCTGCCTTCTCCCCAGGGGGTGCTGTCACGGAACAGCCGTGAGAAACGCGGGCGAATTGGAAGGAGCCGCACAGTCCAAAATTTCTGATCGCTGCCTGGCTAAATTTGTGCAGCCATTACAGGCTGGGTTTTTTCTTCTTTTTTTTCCTCTTTCCCTCCTTCCACCAAAAGGGCCCTAGCCTGCCACAGATAGTCCCTGGCTTCAAGCTGTGCTGATGGCCCATCCATCAGGTATAGGTGACAAGCACCATGACAGAAGCAATCTAGAGTGGGACAACTCAGACACTCTGGCTCCTTCCCCCAGCAGGGGAGCCGACCTGTGGCTTGCTGCTGCCAACTTCAAAACAACCTCACCTAGGGATGACCTGCTGTCCATCCCAGATGTAGATCATATTCCATAAACTGCTATATGTGTCATATTTTCTGTGTTGCCAGGCTGGCAGACCCTCCAAACTAACAGAGCATGTAGGGCCCGTCTGACGCTGGTTCTGAGAACATTTCAGAACATTCTGAGGTAAAGACTGCCAGTTAGGCAGTTCGAAACTGCCCTGATGATACCACAGGGGTCCCACCCCTTATGTTTGGTATCAGGCTGCTGGGTACATCGAGGCAGACCTGAAAATATTAGTAAATCTGCCCTGACTTGTACGGTTCTGTGAGATAGAGCCCATATATGGTTAAGATATGATTTCTGGTCCCCAGGACAAGGGGAGGATTCATCTCATGTTCTAAGGGGGTGTGTGGCCCCGCCCTCACTCCCTCCTGCGGGATCAGGGGCATAAGAATGGCAGAGGAGACAAACTCAGTGTCCTCCACCCTGAAACATCTTGAACTCATCTGTGCCAGCTTGAGGATATGCTAGCATCCACCTGGTCTGAACTCTGAACTTTGATTGAAACCAAGAACTTTATGATTCTTCCCACAAAAAGGACATCTTTTCAGGAACTAAGTATTTTTTCTCCCTTCTTTTATTTTTCATACTGGCTATTACTGTTTTAATAATTGTTGATTTTAATAATTGTCTGTATATATTAATTATTTATATTGCTTTCAATAAACCGACGCTATCCTCAGTTGTTGCTCTAGCTACCCTATTTCCAGCACACACAGAACTGATCCCGGGTCTCTGAAGAAGACGCTACTATTGGTTGTTGTTGGCTAGACAGAATACAGCGTGTTTTAACCGTTTTTTATTTGCAGGTCGATAAATAGCTAGTTAGTGAGATCCTCTGTCTCAGGAAACAGAGGTGGTGGCAGATCCCATGAACTAGTGTGTGAGTTGTAATCACCCATATTTCACAGGCTCCCTTCTGGTCGGGCTGCTGCCCAAATTCCTGTCTGTTTCTGCGCAAAGATCGCGACCAAAGCTTGCATGGTCTGTGTGCTGAAACCGATTGGAAGGCAATCTGTGGTCTGACCACTAGGGCTCCTGTGACATCAACTATACCTGATGGATGGGCCATCAGCACAGCTTGAAGCCAGGGACACTCTGCAGCAGGCTAGTGCCTTTTGGTGGAAGGAGGGAAAGAGAAAAAAAAAGAAAAAAACCCCAGGAATGTCAGTTCTGTTCGCTGCAATGACCAGCAGATCTGACCAAGAAATCTGAGAAACCGATCCGATGGCGAATCTTCCAGATTCGCCTACGTTCCTCCCGGCTGTTCCGTGACAGCCGGGAGAAAGGGAAACTCCAGGTTGCTACAGGTAGCCCCTACACAACCAATCCAGATTCTATTGATCTGAATCGCAATCGAGCGCAATCGCTTTTTCTTCACGGGCGGTTCCAGGACGCGTCTGCGGCCCCACAACCGTCCGTGACAGCCCCCCTCTTGTTGGCGGCTTAGACACACACCCGCAAGATGTGTGGCGGCGCCGCTAACCTGGCTGACGGGTCTCGGGTTGCCGGTACGGCGGGAAAACTCATTGCAGCCCGCGGCTCGGTTTCCCTGGACCGGTCGCGGTCCGCTACCCTCAGGCTTGACCCGACATGGACCTTTCCGGACAGGGCGTTTGCGCCACTGCGGTCAGATGGGGCGTCTGCCAGGACTGCTGTCAATGGGCAGTAGGTTGGTTAAGTCACCAACCAGCCCACGCAGGGGTTCCCCTGCGAAGTGGCTGTGGACCTAAGGGAACCCCGCGGGAATCCCTGGACCTTCCCAGCTCCTGACAGACGGCACATGCTTTGCAGTAGTTTGCTACATCCCTGTTCATCCTGGGCCAATAAAACTGTTTCCGAATACATGCAAGTGTCTTGCGGACACCAGAGTGTCCTGTCAGGGAGTTATCATGTGCGAATTTTAGCACATGTCCCCTGAACGCACTCGGAACCACAAGCCATTTGGTATTCGCCTGCGGCTTACCTGGAGGGGGCTGTACAGACTCGCTGTACAGTCTCCCACCTTCCCAGTACACCTTGAAAAGTGGCCACGTCTGGGAGGGACTCAGAGGCTTGCTGCCTGAGCACCTCCAAGCTTGGGTCCCTTTGTAGTGCTGCTGTGAATACGCTGTCAGTTTCAGCCACCTGGCTCATGTCACACGAGGCCAGTGGCTGAAAGGTCTCATCCCTATGGTCAGAGGAGGGGGAGGAGGCCGGAATCCCCTCCACCTGTTCTGAGCTCAGGTTCTGAGCAGTACAGCGGCGCGATACTGCTAGCACAGGTATACCTTCAGAATGGCACAGACTGGCATTACTCACATCATCGTTGCATGCATCAATGACAGTGACAGGCATAGACACGTTTTCATTACAGACAGTTGGTACATTAAACACAGGTACAGTTACATCATCACGACAGACAGTTCGTACATCAAACTCAGGTGCCTTTGAAGCAGGCACTATTGAACCTGGTACCCTTGAACTGGGCACATTTAACCCACCCCCCCTGGTGCTCCCCCAAGTGTATAAAGTACCTGGTGGTGGGTGGAGAGTCCGTCTCCTTCCGTGAGCGACAAGGCGGTCGTGGCAGGTTTGTAGTAGGACACAAGCTTGCCCAAATCAGTCCCCAGCAACACAGGGACTGGGAGATCCTTCACAACCCCAACAACCCTTTCTTGGACTCCCACCCCCCAGTCGATCTTCACTTTCGCGTGGGCTATGTGTAAAAGGGTGCCCTCTACTCCAGTAAGGGCAAGGGATCGGCTGGAGCTGATGCTCTCCTTTGGCACAAGGTGGGAGTGAACTAACGTGATGTCAGCTCCGGTGTCTCGGAATCCGGTGACAACTTTGCCGGTCACTCTAACAAGTTGCTGCTGGTCGGTTCGGTCGCGGATTTCCTTTCCGCGGGCAAACAGAACAAAATCTGATGATCCAGGCTGTGGTTCGCTGGCGGGTTGCCTCTGCTGTGGGTGAGGTACAGGTGATACAGGTGCTGCAGGTGCTGGTGGTGTCTGTCTCCACTCCGGACAGTCGAATTTCATGTGTCCGGGCTGGCGGCAGTAGTGACAGGTGACCTCTCCAGGGGCTGCAGGCCTGGGTGCAGCAGCTGCGCTGGGTGGCCTCTGTGGCTGACAGCTCACAGGGGCAGGAGAGTCTGCCGGGGTATTGGGCTGACCTCTTCTCCAGCTGGATGGGACAGTTCTGCGTGTATCAGACACCCGGGTAGTTGCAAAGGTTTCAGCGAGGTCTGAAGCGACAGTTGCTGATGCAGGCTTGCGCTCAAGCACAAACTGTCGTACATCAGCAGGGCAAATGTTCAGAAATTGTTCGAGGACTATCAAGTCCTCCAGGACACCATAAGACCCTTTGGTGAGGCCTAGAGTCCACTGGTGGAGTGTGGTGAGCAAGCTGCTGACCACATCTCGGTACGAATCAGACTTTTTCTGCCAGGCCCTGAACTTTTTGCGATAGGCTTCTGGCGTCAGCTGGTATTTAGTAATGATAGCGTCTTTTATAGCAGCATAATCATTATCCTTTTCCGCAGGTAACTCTGTGAAAGCATCAAGCGCTTTGTAGCGCAGCAAAGGTGTCAGATGTCTGGCCCACTGGTCTTGGGACAGACGATACTGACGGCATGATTTTTCAAAAGATCGCAAAAACAAGTCAATGTCTGTGTCTTTTTCAATATTAGCAAATTTAAATTTTGCACTTACGGGTGATGCAGCTCCTTCAGCAGGGAGGCTGGGCGGAGAACTCCGGCTGGCCTGTTGCACTTTTGCCATGTTTAGCTCATGCTGTCATTGGCGCTCCCGTTCTTCTCGTGCCTCTGCAGATTGGCGCTCCTCTCATATGTACTGCAGGTACTTGTCCAGGTCAGTCTCCATCAGCTGTCGTAAGGCCTGCTGCATTAGCGGATCAGTACAAACGGACAGTCCAGTACTGGCCGATTCCGGGCGAGTACTTTCAGAAACTCTGGGATTGGGGACCATACTGACAGCCTCTTGCGTAACTGTTGCCGCATTGCCCTCAGGTTGCTCCACCTCTGTACGCCTAGGATCTTCAGCCTCTGGTTCCCCTTGCCTTGAGTCAGATGGGTCGGCGTCTACCTCAGCAGACACATCCAGCTCCCGCGGTTGCTGGGTATCCCATTGAAACAAGTCCGTTACCAGGTCCTGGTGTTTCTTGCGGCCGACATCATTGCCTCTCGCTTGGCAAAGAGTTTGCAGGTCTGCCACGCACATTTGCTGGTAGTTCCCGGACATTTCCATGCCAAATAAAATAAAACTTTTGGGGAGGGGTACTGGCTACACAGTCTCTCTGTATATTTTAACAAATATATTGCATTCCAGCTAGACCAACGAATTAGTTCGTTTCTTGATAGCGCTAGCGCTATCTTAGATATTTTCAGCACAACACAGGTCCCAACCGCTGCCAAACACTGTCACAAGAGCCCTAGTGGTCAAACCGCAAATTGCCTTTCAATCGGTTTCAGCACACAGACCATGCAAGCTTTGGTCGCGATCTTTGCGCAGAAACAGACAGAAATTTGGGCAGCAGCCCGACCAGAAGGGAGCCTGTGAGGTACGGTAAGTACAACTTTACACACTATTTCAGGGTATCTGCCACCACCACTGGTATGGGCCAGTGGACCCGACTGACTGGTCCTGCAAATAAAAACGGTTAAACACACTCTATTCTGTCTAGATATCAACAATAGTAGCGTCTCTTCAGAGACCTGAGTTCAGTTTCTGTGTATGCTGAATAATAGGGTAGCGGAACAGTGAATTACTTTGATAAAGTCTTTTATTCACGGGCAATATAAATAATTAATATATACAGACAATTATTAAAATCAACAATTATTAAAACAGTAATAGCCAGTATGAAAAATAAAAGCAAGGGAGAAAAAATACTTAGTTTCATGGAAAGATGTCCTTTTTGTGGGAAGAATCATACCAAGTCCTTGGTAAAATCCTTTGTTTCAGATCAAAGTTCAGAGTTCAGACCAGGTGGATGCCAGCATATCCTCAAGCTGGCACAGATGAGATCAGGATGATGTTTCAGGGTGAAGGACACTGAGTTTGTCTCCTCTGCCATTCTTATGCCCCTGATCCAGTAGGAGGGAGTGAGGGCGGGAGCCACACACCTACTTAGAATATGAGATGAGTCCTCCCCTTGTCCTGGGGACCAGAAATCATATCTAACCATATATGGGCTCTATCTCACAGAACCGTACATGTCAGGGCAGATTTACTAATATTTTCAGGTCTGCCTCGATGTACCCAGCAGCCTGATACCCAACATGAGGGGTGGGACCCCTGTGGTATCATCAGGGCACTTTCGAACTGCCTAACTGGCAGTCTTTACCTCAGAATGTTCTGAAATTTCCTCAGAACCAGCGCCAGATAGGGCCAAGCATGCTCTGTTAGTTTGGAGGGTCTGCCAGCCTAGCAACACAGAAAATATGACACTTATAGCAGTTTATGGAATATGAGATACATATGGGATTTACAGCAGGTCATTCCCAGGCAAAGGCTCTTTGAAGTTTGGGGCAGCCAGCTACGTGTCAGCTCCCCTGCTGGGAGGGAGCCAGAATGTCTGACTTTTCCCCAACTAAATTGTTTCTGCCATCGTGCTTATCAACTATATCTGATGGATGGGCCATCAGCACAGCTTGAAGCCAGGGACACTCTGCAGCAGGCTAGTGCCTTTTGGTGGAAGGAGGGAAAGAGAAAAAAAATGAAAAAACCCCCAGGAATGTAAGTTCTGTTCACTGCAATGACCAGCAGATCTGACCAAGAGGTAAACACAACAAGGGGCGCTGCTGATACAATAAATAATTTAAAAAATGGGGGGTTCTAATGACACACCTCACATTAACCCAATCACAATAGATATGTAGCTTCCACCCGCTGCTTCCTTATCTGGTGAGGTATCCCCTTAATTCCCACCTAAAAACTAATCGATTATATATAATGAAATAGGAGCGCTGGGTATATAGTCAATGTGTCATTTATTTCATAAAAGAAAAGGATCATATAAAAATATTGCACATTTATACGTCACTTACACTGCAGTCTACATGCACACCAGAGTATACTGGTTCCTCAAAATCACTAATTTATCTAAAAGATCCGTGTGCACACATAGGGTACAAAAATGATAATGAAGGTTTGTAGTAATAATTGTAAAATTGCTAATAGAGATTCTCCATAGATTTACACAAGTTGCCAGCGATATTCTCAATATTATTGTTAGGAGACCACGGAGTCCAGTGGTCACAATAGACAACCCGTTTGCTGATATTGCTGTGCATACAAAAGAGAAGCTCACCCTCCTATGGATCGTGGTAGGCGAATCCTGTAAGTCCGCACTCAAATCCTGTATTGTAGTTCCGCTATTGGCTCCAGTATACGCTCCCACCGTGCGCTCGCAACCAACCCGCACAACGCCGGTCTCTAGGGGTAGCCGCTAGCGTAGTCCAATAGTCCAATAGTACACTTCCGGTCAGATGGTGGATGAGCGCGACGTCACTTCCGTCCGCGTTCCAGCCAACAATTCAATCCACTTCCTTGCGTTCCACTGATAAACGTCTGCCGTTATTTAATGCTTATACGGCAATTTGGATGCTTGAAGGTGGAAATATTCTTGTATCCAGAGGAATAAATGGGGCGCCCCACACCTCAGAGATCAAAAAAATCAGATTGACATGTTTCAACAGAATATACGTCTGTCTTCCTCAGAATCACTGAATTGTCACTGGCCGGAAGTCTTATATAGTCCATTAACTCATACTCCTCCCATCCATCACAGGGTAGATTCCTTAAGGTGATACTCTCCCACCAGCATTCTGGCTATCTATTATATCACCCTCCATGATTCACATTCGCTCCTTGTTGCCAATGAGGTGAAATAGCTCAGGAAAACACAGTAAATTAAACAAAGGATATACAAAAAATATATATAATAATAAAGAGTAAAAAGTAAAATATAAAAATATATAATTATAATTTAATACTGCAAAAGTATATATACGCATAATGACACTCTGTCCTATCCTGTGCACATAGCACCTACCAGAGCACTATAGGAACCAGTATACCATAGAGGAACCAGGATACTCTTACACACACAACCCTCATAGTAATATATAAATATAAAATATAATATAAAACTCAGGGGACTTCTGCTACATAGTCTCTACCCCTCCCAGAAAAATTGATTAATTATAGAACCCAAATAGTTCCATGTCTTCATTAAGACCCTTTGGGGACAGAGTATCTAGATCAAAAATCCATTTACTCTCCCTTCTCGACATCTTGGCTATATAATTACCCCCTCTTTTATCCCTCTGTACTATCTCTATCCCATAATAGACTACATCCCAAATCCTACAATTGTGAAAGAGTTTAAAATGTTTAGATAATGGATGTTCTTCCCATCCCTTGGTAATATTATTGAGATGTTCCCCAATACGACTATTAAGGGTTCTCTTCGTACGACCCACATATTTCTTTCCACATGGGCATATCAAACAGTAGATCACACCCTTAGTATCGCAGGTAATAAGATCCCTAATTTTATAACTCTCACCTCCCCCTTGTACTGTCACAACTTTAGCATACCCCCTAGTCTTTCTACAATTCTGACACCTCCCACATCTAACAAAACCTCCCTCCCCCGTGCTTGCCATAGACTTTCTCTCTATTTCACCAGCAGCCATTGCAACTTTGAGGCCTATATTATCACATTTTCTGTAAATAATAGATGGATAGATCGGGAGTAGCTGGTTAAGGAACTTGTCCTCCCTGAGTATGGGCCAGTGTCTATTAATAATATTATTGATCTGCTTACTCTGCGCACCATACTTTAGATTTAATTTAAGGGAGTGATCAACCTCCTCACCAGCCTTCCTTCTATTCTTTTTTAATAGCAACTCATCTCGCTCTAGTAGATCAACTTCTCTTCTAGCTGCCTCTATGTTTCCCTCATTGTAACCTTTATCCTTGAATTTCGAAGTCAAGGTTACTACCTCTTTTTGATATTCATTATCTTCCCTACAGTTTCTTTTCAATCTAATAAACTGCCCCTTGGGGATGTTGTTAAGCCAAGAGGGCAAATGGCAGCTGGTGGCGAGGATGTACCCATTTACATCAGTTGGTTTCACATAGGTGCATGTTTTAATTAGACCATCTTCTATATAGATACTCAGATCTAAAAAATTAATAATCTCCTGGCTTACTGTAGATGTAAATTGTAGGTTCACGTTATTGTTGTTCAAACTATTCATAAATGTCATCAGGGAGCACTCCGTTCCCCTCCAGACGAGCAGGATGTCGTCAATAAATCTTTTCCAGAGGACGAGGTCCGCGCCAGGCCCCTCACGCCCGTAGACATGGGAGCGTTCCCAATGGGCCATGAAGAGGTTGGCATATCCCGGCGCGAACCTCGTCCCCATCGCCGTCCCGCTCGTCTGCAGAAAAAACTCCCCCTCATACTGAAAGTGATTGTGGGTCAAAATAAACCTAATGGCGTCAAGGATAAGGGTGGATTGTTCTTCCTTCATAGTGACATCCTCCCTCAAAAATTGGTCCACTGCTTTTAGCCCATCCTCATGCCGTATACTAGTATACAAGGAGCTCACATCTAATGTTGCAAGAAACCAACCATCCTCCCACTGTATTTCTTTCAGAATGTTCAATGCATGTCTAGAGTCCTCCAAAAAGGCTGGTGTGGTCCTCACATACTTCTGGAGGAATGTGTCCACATACCTCGATAAATTCGAGGTGAGGGACCCAATGCCAGATATAATTGGCCTTCCCGGAGGACTCACCATGCTCTTATGAACCTTGGGTAGATGGTAGAAGATTGCGGCTCTCGGATATGTGACCTCCAAATATTCCTTTTCTTTTTTACTCAGGATACCTTCCTGATATGCTCTTTTCACTAATTCGTCCAACTCTTTCCCATACAATACTCCTGGATCACCTCTCATCTTTCTATATGTATTCTCATCGGTAAGTAGCCGATAGGCTTCCTGTTTGTAATCTGCTGTATTTTGAACAACAATTCCACCCCCCTTATCCGCTGGGCGGATTATAACATCTTTATTTTGTTGTAGATCCTGGAGGGCTTTCCTTTCGGCGTGAGTCAAATTGTCTCTATATCCAGATAAACATTTTAGTTTCCTTAACCTCCTTAGCGGTATGGACGTCTGCAGACGTCCATCACCGCCGGAGGTCGCCGCTCAGGCCCTGCTGGGCCGATTTTAGTAAAGTAAAGAGCAGCACACGCAGCCGGCACTTTGCCAGCCGCGTGTGCTGCCTGATCGCCGCCGCTCTGCGGCGATCCGCCGCGAGCAGCGGCGAAAGAGGGTCCCCCCAGCCGCCCGAGCCCTGCGCAGCCGGAACATATAGTTCCGGCCAGCGCTAAGGGCTGGATCGGAGGCGGCTGACGTCAGGACGTCGGCTGACGTCCATGACGTCACTCCGATTGTCGCTATGGCGACGATATAAGCAAAACAAGGAAGGCTGCTCATTGCAGCCTTCCTTGTTTATTCTGGGCGCCGGAGGCGATCGAAAGAACGCCTCCGGAGCGCCATCTAGTGGCCATTCATGCAGCCAACTTTCAGTTGGCTGCATGAAATAGTTTTTTTTTTATAAAAAAAAAAAACCTCCCGCAGCCTCCCTGGCAATTTTAATAGAACGCCAGGGAGGTTAAATCTTTCTCTACATTTCGCTCAAAGATATGCATTTCTTTGCTCATTTCATTGGTGGGAAAGAATTTTGAGGGATTTTTCAGGGTTGTATGCTGGAAATATGAGTTTGTTGGTTTGGGAATTGAGGGATTCTTATGAAAATACTTTTTAAGACAAAGTTTCCTAGTATATTTTTTTATATCTACATATGTCTCAAATTTGTTAAGTTTATTGGTTGGGGCAAATTTTAATCCTTTCTCCAACAGCCTCTTCTCTGGTTCTGTTAGTATCACATTACTCAGATTGTAGATGCCCCTATCTCTATCCGCGCTAGTTACTAATTGCGCCTTTCTTTTCTTACCCCTCCCCTATATCCTCTGTACCTCTTCCCCTTCCTCTTTCCATTGTATCCCTGTCTAAAAAATACCGATGAATAGTATTAATATTGGTCTTAGTTGCTGCTCGTGTGTTTTTATTGTTTTCATGTTTCCTAAAATTATATCGGGGATTTATACCTTTTGGATGGTTACTATTATCATTATTATGAGACTTCGATACATCCTCTTTTTGGGGCTTCTTTGGGGGTTTCTTTTGATCAAAAATAATTTTTGGGGCGCGTGAGCTCCTTCTTAATGTCTGAAATTTATCCACTTTGTCTACGAGAGGGGGATGGGAGGAGTATGAGTTAATGGACTATATAAGACTTCCGGCCAGTGACAATTCAGTGATTCTGAGGAAGACAGACGTATATTCTGTTGAAACATGTCAATCTGATTTTTTTGATCTCTGAGGTGTGGGGCGCCCCATTTATTCCTCTGGATACAAGAATATTTCCACCTTCAAGCATCCAAATTGCCGTATAAGCATTAAATAACGGCAGACGTTTATCAGTGGAACGCAAGGAAGTGGATTGAATTGTTGGCAGGAACGCGGACGGAAGTGACGTCGCGCTCATCCACCATCTGACCGGAAGTGTACTATTGGACTATTGGACTACGCTAGCGGCTACCCCTAGAGACCGGCGTTGTGCGGGTTGGTTGCGAGCGCACGGTGGGAACGTATACTGGAGCCAATAGCGGAACTACAATACAGGATTTGAGTGCGGACTTACAGGATTCGCCTACCACGATCCATAGGAGGGTGAGCTTCTCTTTTGTATGCACAGCAATATCAGCAAACGGGTTGTCTATTGTGACCACTGGACTCCGTGGTCTCCTAACAATAATATTGAGAATATCGCTGGCAACTTGTGTAAACCTATGGAGAATCTCTATTAGCAATTTTACAATTATTACTACAAACCTTCATTATCATTTTTGTACCCTATGTGTGCACACGGATCTTTTAGATAAATTAGTGATTTTGAGGAACCAGTATACTCTGGTGTGCATGTAGACTGCAGTGTAAGGGCCCTTTTACACTTAATCAGTTGCTCTCAGTTAAAATGGAAAGAAAACTGATTTTCAAAGTAAGTCCCATGCTTTCCTATGGCACCTTTCACACTTAACGCGTTTTAACTGAAATCTTCTTCCCAATGCACTGCTATGGAAAAAACGCGTACTAATGTATACTACGCACACCAACTGATTAAGTGTAAAAGGGCCCTAAGTGACGTATAAATGTGCAATATTTTTATATGATCCTTTTCTTTTATGAGATCTGACCAAGAAATCAGAGAAACCGACGGCGAATCTTCCAGATTCGCCTACGTTCCTCCCGGCTGTTCCGTGACAGCTGGGAGAAAGGGAAACTCCAGGTTGCTACAGGTAGCCCCTACACAACCAATCCAGATTCTATTGATCTGAATCGCAATCGAAGCAGAGAATCGAGCGCGATCGCTTTCTTCTTCACGGGCGGTTCCAGGACGCGTCTGCGGCCCCGCAACCGTCCGTGACACTGCCCGCTACCAGCTGCTGCAGAACACTTAGTTCTGGAGGGGAGAGCGAGGAAGGGGGAGCCCTAAGGTGAGGGAAGGAGGGGGGAGACGTCCCCACCACTCTGCCCATGATCGTTCCCTCTTCTTCTCTGCGCTGCTCCCCTCCTGCTGGGGGGAGGGGGGGCACCTGGCTACCTGTTCTGGGGACATCTCTACCCCTTGTTCCCTTTTCTGGGGACATCTGGCTACCTGTTCTGGGGACAGCTATACCCCTGGCCACCTGTTCTGGGGACATCTCCACCCCTGGCTACCTGTTCTGGGGGCATCTATACCCCTGGCCACCTATTCTGGGGACATCTCCACCCCTGGCTACCTGTTCTGGGGGCTTCTGGCTCCCTGTTCTGGGGACATCTCTACCCCTGGCTCCCTGTTCTGGGGACATCTCTACCCCTGGCTACCTGTTCTGGGGACATTTATAGACCTGGCTACCTCGTTTTGGGGAACCACTGCTGCCAGATTAAGTTTATTTTGGGGAACTGCTGCCAGATTATGTGTATGTTGGGAGAATCGCTGCTGCCAGATTACATCTATTTTTTGGGAACCACTGCCATATTATCTGTATTTTGGAAGAACCTCTGCCAGATTACGTGTATTTTTGGTGAAATGCTGTAAGATTACATGTATTTTGGGGGTGGGGGGGGAAACTATGGCAGAGCTCAAACTTCCCCGGCAGACCTTTTACAGCACCACTAAAGTCATATTTGGCCCCACCTATGACCACGCCCACATTTTGTTGCTTGACCACACCCATTTTTCGGCGCGCCACACGGGATTTTTTCAGTAAAAATTATTTTGTCAGTCATTTTTTTAGGTATGTCAGTAAAAATGAACGTGAAAGGTTGGCAACACTGGTGTGTGTTACTGTGTACAGGCCAGCAAGCATCTGTTGTGATCTGACTGAACAGCTGCCCAACCCTATTGATTGCATCTGTGTGTGATCGACTTTAATTGTCACTCACTGTCTGCCACACTAGTTAGTTATCATGTACTACATTACTACAAGAGATTACAGTTAGTTGCGTACTCCTACCTACTACTACTACTGTACTGAATTTCTGCTGTTAGTCTGTGAGTTTATTACCTTCTGTACTGTGTAATAGTTACTTCACAGGCCAGCATCTGTTGTGATCTGTGACTACTGTCATCTGCCCAACCCTATTGATTGCGTCCGTGTGTGACCGACTTTGATTGTCACTGTCTGTCACACTCCTACTACTGTCAGTAGTACTACTATAATTTAAAAAAATAAAAAATATAAAAAAACATTTTTTTTGTTGTCACCACCAACCCAGACTCTTTATTAAAGTTTACACCCTTTCCTGCTCTTTTCTACACATATATATTTTTTTTCTTATCTTCTGTGTATAATTGTACAATGACTGGCAGAGGTAGAGAGCGAGGCACCACCAGGCGAGGCAACGCCATTGCAGCAGCCACTGGCAGCAGCAGCAGGTCTGTGACTGATCCGCCGCCAGCCACTGACCAGAGTTGTGGAGGAGGGATCAGAGGCGCAGCAGCAGCAAGTTGCGCCCATCTTTGCCCCGGGTCGTCGCCGCCAGCCCATTGCGGAAAGTCAGGCACAGGCTGTTGTGGAAGTGATGGTGGAGCAGCAAGCCACCATTTCCAGCCAGACCTCCAGCGCCAGCGAGACCAGTGCCACCACCAGCACTCCGGTCCACAGCAGGCCTCCACCACTGCTTGAGGTCATGCCAACCCCAGCGACCAGCCTGCCCTCACTGAGCTCACTCTTCACCCCACGGACCTCGAGCGTTTTGAGGAATGTCGTGGAGCAGTTTGAGGAGGAGATGATGGGGGGGGGGGCATGCGAGGAGGAGGAGTTTGAGGTGGAGGAGTTGTTGGCGGCACTGAGGAGGAGGTGCGTGATGCAGGGGATGTTGGGGTAGAGAAGTTGGTTGAGGTGGGCTCAGAGGAGATGTTTGGGGATGAGGTGCTGGATTGTTCCTATGTGCCACCACCATCAGCACAGTTGGCTGAAGGCAGCTAGTCATCGGAGGAGGATGCTTCTCTGGCGCAGAGGCACGGCACCAGCATGGTGGCCAGCACAGGGCGTGGAAGGCAGGAGCCCCAGCCTGCTGCTTCAGCCGCTACCACCACCCGCAGCAAAGCTCCTCCAAGCAAGGGGACAAAACCACCACAGCCCTCCAAATCCCAAAAAGCTCCCCAGCCTTCAAGCTTGAAGGGCAAGCTGAAATCCCCAGTCTGGCAGTTTTTCAGTATGTGCGATGTGGACAAGACCCGTGCAAATTTGCCACAGTTGAGGGTCAACCTGAGCAGAGGTTGCGATCTCAATAAGTTGAGTACCTCCTGCCTACAGGCCCACCAGAAGACCAGACATTTTCAGGAGTACAGTGAGTACCTGAAGCTGAAGGACAGTGGCGCAGGCAGTGGTCAGAGCAAGACAGCCACTGCACACACTTCAGCCGCAGCAGCATCCCACCCTCCTGCTCATGAAGCAACAGCTGCATGCAATGCTGCCCCCCCCCCCCCCCCCGGCAGCCAGTCCTCAGTGGCCTCCTCTGCTCCCTCCACAGTGGCCTCATCATCATCCCGTGCAGGCAAACGCCACCAGACCCTTCTCAGCGAGTCCTTTCCCAGTGTGACCAAGGTGCTGCCTCCCACCAACAGGCGCATCCGGGTGCTGAATGGGTTGCTTGCCCGGGCCATGTGCTCCCAGCTCCTGCCATACTCCTTTGTGCAGGAGGGGAGTGACATGAGAGCGCTGCTGCAATTTGGAATCCTGGAGTGGCAAGTCCCCAGCCGCCACTACTTCTCCCGCACGGCGATCCCAGCACTGCACCGCTTTGCGATGGCAAATGTGGGCCACTCGCTCGATCACGCCATGAGTGGATCCACATCACCATGGACTCCTGGAGCAGCCATTTTGGGACAGACCACTACCTGTCCTTCACGGGCCACGGGGTCAGCCTGGTGGAATGCACCACCGAGGAAGCAGCAGCAGGTCCATCCTCGGGCGCATCAGCAGCAGCTCCGGTCGTCCACTATGTGGTGCCACCACGCGGGGTCAGGGGAGAAGCAGCAGCTCCCGTCGCCAAGCAACCCCACCTCAGCAGCATGAAGGCCCGCCACTGCCAATCGTTGCTTGAGATGCGAAGCCTTGGGAAGACCCAGCTCATGACAGGCAACGTGCTCCGCTACCTGAGGGAGCAGGAGAAGATGTGGCTGACCCCCAGAGGGCTCAAAGTCGGATTGGTGGTGTCCAACAATGCGTAAAACCTGCTGGCTGCCATCAGCAGGGGACACTTGACCCACGTTCCCTGTTTGGCCCACGTCCTGAACCTGGTAGTGCAGAAGTTCATGCGCACCTACCAGGGGATAGAGGATTTGTTGAAAGTGGCTCGGAAAATTGTGCGCTCTTTCCGCCACTCAGCTGCTGCCGCAGCAAACCTGGCAGGCATCCAGCAGCTCGAGGGCATGCCACGACACCGCCTGGTCATCAATGTGCCAACTCGCTTCAACTCGACCCTGGCGATGTTGGAGCGGCTGGTTAAGCAGAGGAGGGCTGTCAACTGCCACATCGTTGAGGGCTCCTTCGCCGGCACCACCAAACTCCAGCTCCTCTCCAACACGCAGTGGGGGCAGAAGCAGCAGGTCTGCTTGGTGTTGTCTCCCTTCCTGCAGGGAACCAACCTGGTCAGCCAGGAACAGGCATCCCTCTGCCAGTGGGTGCCCATTGTTTGTCTGCTGGACTGGGCCCTAGGTGACCTGATGGATTTGGGAGAGGAGGCCCTGATCCAGCTGGAACAGCAGCCACCTGCGCAGTCCACTTCGCGCAGGAATTTGAGTTGTTGGAGGTGCTGGATGGGGCTTTTGGGGAACAGAGGAGTGCAGCAGTGGTGAGAGGGTGGAGAGAGGAGGAAGAGGCTCAGGAGCCAAAGGAGGAAGACAGCAAAGTTGAGGCCACTGACCCTGATGTCTCTGGTGGACGGACCGCCCTGTTCACCACGGCAAGGCACATGCTGCGGTGCCTGCGCACAGACCCCAGGGTTAAGCAGATGCAAGCGAGGGAGGACGGCTGCATCAGCATGATCCTGGACCCACGGCTGAGGGGGAAGGTGGCTCAGTTTCTGCCAGCTGGAGACTGTGAGCTGCGAACAAGGGAGTTGCAGGAGATCCTTGTCCGGCGATTGGAGGAAGCCTTCCACCACCTCTGTCCCTGTCCAGCCAGCAGCCTGCAGCCAGAAGCAGCGCCAGGCACCCAGGAGACCTGCTGTCCTTGCCGAAAGCGCTCTACATGCCGGTAGAGCAGCCGAGAGAGGAGGTGCGTGCAGCAGCCACCTCCTCTCAAAGTCACAGGCAGCGCATGACCCAGATGGTGGCAGACTACATGGGGTCCTTCAGTGGGGTCCTTGACACTGGCAGCGAGGAGCCGGTGGACCCCATGGAGTACTGGGTGGAGCGCTAGTAGATCTGGAGTGAGCTGGCGCAGTACACCCTGGAAGTCCTTGCTTGCCCCCCTTCCAGTGTGCTGTCCGAGAGGTGCTTCAGTGCGGCCCGTGGCGAGGTCATGGAGAAGCGCTCTCGTCTGTCTACACAGTCCGTGGACAGACTCACATTTTTTAAGATCAACCAGGCCTGGATTGAAGGCTCGTTCCAGGCACCTGTTGTCAGCGACAGGAGGACATGAGGTGCCTGGGAATTGTTTGACATCAACCTTCAGTCCCTGGGTCCTGATAATTTGACCTGGTTTTTCTTTAGTTGCTGTGGTACTAACGCTAGGTACCATGGCCCGTTACATTGCCTGCTGCCACACGTCACTCCTCCTGCTGCTGTATTTTACATAATGCTATCTGTGCTCCCACCGCCAGGGTCCACAGAATTATGCGCTGCTGCCATGCGCCACTAGCTATTATGCCACTACAATAGCTATATACTGTTGCAAAAAAAAAAAAAATTTGGAGGTGTCTGGGTTGAAAACTGTGCTGTCCCAATTGTGTATTGGACACAATGTGGGCTTCACGACTGCTGTCTGGAACCTCTTCTTGCTGTTGGTGTTTATTTACAGCCATGGTATTAACGCTAGGTACCATGGCTCCTTACATGCCTGCTGCCACATGTCACGCCTCCTCCTCCTCCTCCTCCTGCTGCTGTATTTTACCTCCTGCTGTCTGTGCTCCCACCGCCAGGGTCCACACAATACATTGCCTGCTGTCAAACGTCACTCCTCCTCCTGCTGCTGTATTTATCCTTCTGTCTGTGTTCCCATTACCAGGGTCCACAGAATTATGCGCTGCTGCCATGCGCCACTAGCTATTACGCCACTACAATAGCTATATACTGTTGTAAAAAAAAAAAAAAATCTGAGGTGTCTGGGTTGAAAACTGTGCTGTCCCAATTGTGTATGGGGGGTTCACGACGGATCCTCCTGTTGGTGGTTGTTTACAGCCGTGCTACCAACGCTAGGTACCGTACCATGGCCCGTTACATTGCCTGCTGCCCAACGTCACTCCTGCTGCTGCTGTATTTAACCTCCTGCTGTCTGTGTTCCCACCGCCAGGGTCCACAGAATTATGCGCTGCTGCCATGCGCCACTATCTATTACGCCAAAAATTTAGCTATGCTGGTGTTGAATACAAAATTTTACGACAGTTGAGTTCTGTGAGGGGAAAAAACATTAAGTTGGGCACTAGAGGAAGAATATGAACACAAAACAAAAAAAAAGGTGGAGAAGGTGAAGAAGCAAGCAGGCCCGGATTTACCTCACAGGAGCCTATAGGCACAGATGTCCTGGCACCTTAGACTTTACCCTCCACTAACCTACAATCCCCATGCCAAACCGCACCACAAGTGTGCTAGCTGGCCCAGCTGTCACTTCTCCCTTACTTCCCTTGCCTGTCATAGGTAGCTACAGGTGCACCTTAGTATTAGGTAGTCAGAGGTACCCTCAATATTAAGTAGTTAGAGGTGCCCCCAAGTATCAGGTAGCTAGAGGAACCTCATTGTTAAGTAGCTAGAGGTGCCACTGACTGAAGGGAGATCTGGTCAGTGGAATGCTGAGAGCAGGGTGAGTAACCTCTAATTTACACTCTCATCAGGACTCTGCATAGGGATGGAGGTGCTCTGGGAGGAGAGTGAGCCACCTTCCCATCATCAGGCGCCTGTAGGCACGTGCCTACAGTGCCTTATGGTAAATCCGGCCCTGGAACCAAGTGAAGAGGAACCTGATGATGATGATGATGATGATGATGATGATGATGATGATGATGATGATGAACCAGGTGAAGAAGATGAAAAAAAAGTGAAGATGAACCAGGAGAAGAAATGGAGAAGAAGAACTTTAAGAACCAGGTGTCAGTGAAGAAGATGATGGTGATTGATGACGAGAAAGATGGTGACCGTGAAACAGAAAAAGACGGTGAAGAAAAACATGGAGAACAAAAAAGAAGGTGAAGACGTTGAAGAATAAACAAATGCGAAAAATAGTTTTCCATCAAATTATTATAATTTTTTTTTAAATTACATCTATTTAAATGTGATATTTCCCCTTAAAAAAAAAAAAGAAAAAGCCATCCGAATTCGCAAACCCGAATATTACCCAAATTCAGTTACTGATTTTGAATCGAATTCGATGGTTGCAATCCAAATTTTCCCCGGACCCCAATTCAAATGTACTCGAATCGAATTTGGGTACATTCGAGTAACCCTTGTTAAGTTCCTCTGCTAGGCTGGGGTTGTTGTTGTCCAGTGTATATTGAGTGCCATTCTTCTTCTTTTTGTAATCTGTGAATAGTGGAATGCTTTGCCACATCCTCTTTGGGTTTGAGTCATTTTCAAAGTTTTCCTCAATCCTTTGTTTGTATTTAAGTTTTGCATATCGTATGCCTTTTTTCAGATTTGCTCTGGCTGAAGAATATGCTTTTGTCTTGCATTTTAAAAGCGTTGTTCCTATTCCTTAGGAGTTCCTTTAGTTCTTTTGTTATCCGTGGTTTGTGATTTGGGTAAACCATAATTATTTTGTTGACAGTGATGGTGTCCACACAGAGATTAACATATGACAATACAGAGGAAGTACACGTCTCCTGGTCTGTTTGATGAAAAACAATATTCCAATCTGTATTTTCAAAGCAATTTTGGAGCTGAGAGACAGCAGTCACAGGCCAGACTTTAATAGACTTGCTAATTGGTTTAGCAGTGTTGATAATGGCTTTGTATGTGGGAATAAGAAACAAATAGATGGGCAGACTGTCCTAGTGGGGGGCTTGGGGTGATCTTATAGGCACCTTTTATGTTTGTATAGACATGGTCTAAGGCAGGGGTCCTCAACCACCAGGCCGCGGCCCACTGCCGGTCCGTTGGCAGTTTTCCGCCGCTCCTGTTACCTTATTAGCTGGCGGACGTTTGTTAGATTCCCCCGTCGCCATTCTCCTCTTAGCAGCATCTCGTATTACAGCAGTGCTTCCTGCACGGCTGCTGTAAGGAGGGAAGGAAGCAGGGCAGCGGTTCCCATGGTAACAGAAGCCGCTGTCCCGCTTCCTTCCCTCCTTACAGCAGCCGCGCTGAACACTATACTAACTATATACTGGACACTATACTAGCTATATACTGAACACTATACTAGCTATATACTGGGCACTATACTAGCTATACTGGGGTAACTATACTAGCCATACTGGGCACTATACTAGCTATACTGGGGTAACTATACTAGCCATACTGGGGTAACTAAACTCGCTATACTGGGGTAACTATACTAGCCATACTGGGGTAACTAAACTCCCTATACTGGGGCAACTATGCTAGCTATGCCGCCCCAAGTCCGTCACCCTCCCCTCACCCCGGGAAAAATTTTGGTCAGAAAGCAGTCCCCGGGCCGGAAAAGGTTGGGGACCCTTGGTCTAAGGTGTTGTCTCCTCTGGTTTTACAATCCACATGCTGATAAAATCTAGGAAATACATTCTTAAGATTTGCTTGGTTTTGACTAGACCCATGTTAAGGAGAAGGCCCGAAAAAAATTTACGTTCGGAAACTTGGAGTGGTTTCCACCTAAAAGGCTGGGCATGGTAGCTTCTTGGATTGGCGGTTGTGTATTGTGTGGCATAATGGTTGGTCTCAGCCACAGTTAAGTCGTAGAGACCAACAGTGATCAGAAAAAAAATTCTGTCACTGTGGTGGGGCAGGTGAGGGTTTGGTCGGGTGATCAGAAGCCTGCAGGGGGCAGATTAGGGCCTGATATGATGGATAGGAGTGTTAGGGGGTGAAAGGAGGTGATTGATGGGTGTCTCAGGGGGTGATTAGAGGGGATAATAGATGCAATCAATGCACTGGGGAGGTGATCGGAAGGGGGTTTGAGGGGGATCTGAGGATTTGGCCGAGTGATCAGGAGCCCACACGGGGCAAACTTGGGCCTGAGCTGATTGGTAGGTGTGCTAGGGGGTGACAGGTGATTGATGGGTGTCTCAGGGGGTGATTAGAGGGGAGAATAGATGCAATCAATGCACTGGGGAGGTGATGGGGGGGTCTGAGGGTGTGGGCGGGTGTTTGGGTGCCCGCAAGGGGCAGATTAGGGTCTGATCTGATGGGTAGCAGTGATAGGTGATCAGGGTGTGCTTAGAGGGGAGAATAGATGCAAGCAATGCACTGGCGAGGTGATCAGGGGGGGTTGAGGGCAATCTGAGGGTGTTTGGGCTGGTGTTTGGGTACCTGCAAGGGGAAGATTAGGGTCTGATCTGATGGGTAGCAGTGACAGGGGGTGATTGATGGGTGATTGACAGGTGATCAGTGGGTGATTACAGGGGAGAATAGATGTTAACAATACACAGGTGGGGAGGTCTGGGTTGGATCTGAGGGTGTGTGTGGGGGTTGATCGATCAGGAGCCCCCAGGGGGCAGTTTAGGACCTAATCTAAAATATAGCATTGACTGATAGTGACAGGGGGTGATTGATGGGTGATTGGGTGCAAACAGTGGTCTGAGGGGGTGATGGGGGGGGGGGGGGTCTGAGGGGTGCTGTGGGTGATCAGGGGACAGGGGGGCAGAATCAGTGTGCTTAGGTGTATACTAGGAGGCTGCCTCCTGCCCTGGTGGTCCCTAGATCACTGGGACCACCAGGGCAGAAGGCAGCCTGTATAATACACTTTGTAATGTATACAAAGTGTATTATACACTTTGCATGCGGCAGATCGGGGTTTAACAAGCCGCCGGTGCTTCTAAACAGCCGGCGGGTTGACGTCAAGGGTGGGCGGAGCCTATTGCTGGCGGATGCACGCGGATCCCCAGCCATTCAGTCCCCCAGGAGCCGCCACCAATTGGCATTAGGTGGTCCTGGGGGTGCCACTTTGCCGACGCCATTGGTAGTGGGCAGTCAGCAAGTGGTTAATTTATATGCAAACTGTCCTACTGGGGTCAGATGTATGCTGCCATCTTCTGTTTCAGGAAAGGAAAATTACTGAAAGTATACAATTTTCTGTTTCTTGACATTTCCTGAGGCAATTCCCGCACAAGTCGGTAATTTACCTCACTAGTTAGGGACTCTGATTTTCTGTGCGGTAATGTGTTTGGTGAATTGTAATTTGGGAAGGTGATCGGTAAAATCAGCTGTTTTCAGCATTACCAAATGCAGTAATGCTTTGTGAAAAGACCCCTTTGTGCTGTAAGAGGGTGCTGTGATTGTAGAGCTGTTCCCTATATTGTTCCTGCTGGGTCTCCTATGCAAGTGTCATGAAAACAGCGCAGGTGATTTGGGTGCAGTCAGCGCCACCATAAGCTGTAATAGGAATTACAGCTATAGCGGCACTCAGTGAGCGATTTGGGGGCCGTTAAATGACGGAGCACTTGATTTCCCACTATCCACGTCGGCCTAGAGAGGGGAATAGTAATTGGCGCCACTGGGACTTGTGCAGGTATAGAGTAAGCCTTTTATCAGCTTTACCCTGCTCCCAAATCTGCCGGCGGCTGATTTATAGGTACTCCTCCTATGGTAGACTAGTGCCTCGTACCCAGGATTGCCAACCGTCTGTCTATGGACGGGCAGTCTGTACAAATCCCCTGAAATTAACCACTTGAGGACCACAGTGTTTCTACCCCTTAAGGACCAGAGCCTTTTTTTCCATTCAGACCACTGCGGCTTTCACGCTTTATTGCTCGGACATACAACCTACCACCTAAATGAATTTTACCTCCTTTTCTTGTCACTAATACAGGTTTCTTTTGGTGCTATTTGATTGCTGCTGCGAGTTTTAGTTTTTATTATATTCATCACTTTCTGTGCTGACGTTTTTCAAATAAAGTAAAATTTCTGTATACATTTTTGTCCAAATTTATTGTGCTACATGTCTTTGATAAAAAAAAATCCATTCAGTGTATATTTATTGGTTTGGGTAAAAGTTATAGCGTTTACAAACTATGGTGCCAAAAGTGAATTTTCCCATTTTGAAGCATCTCTGACTTTTCTGACCACCTGCCATGTTTCATGAGGTGCTAAAATTCCAGGATAGTATAAATACCCCCCAAATGACCCCATTTTGGAAAGAAGACCTCCCAAAGTATTCACTGAGAGGCATTATGAGTTCATACAAGATTTTATTTTTTGTCACAAGTTAGCGGAAAATGACACTTTGTGACAGAAAAAAAAAAAAGTTTCAATTTCTTCTAACTTGCGACAAAAAGAAAAATGAAATCTGCCACGGACTCACTATGCTCCTCTCTGAATACCTTGAAGTGTCTACTTTCCAAAATGGGGTCATTTGTGGGGTGTGTTTACTGTCCTGGCATTTTGGGGGGTGCCTAAATGTAAGCATCCCTGTAAAGCCTAAAGGTGCTCATTGGACTTTGGGCCCCTTAGCGCCGTTAGGCTGCAAAAAAGTGCCACACATGTGGTATTGCCGTACTCAGGAGAAGTAGTATAATGTGTTTTGGGGTGTATTTTTACACATACCCACGCTGGGTGGGAGAAATATCTCTGTAAATGACAATTTTTTGATTTTTTTTTTACACACAATTGTCCATTTACAGAGATATTTCTCCCACTCAGCATGGCTATGTGTAAAAATACATCCTAAAACACATTATACTACTTCTCCTGAGTACGGCGATACCACATGTGTGGCACTTTTTTGCAGCCTAACTGCGCTAAGGGGCCCAAAGTCCAATGAGTACCTTTAGGATTTCACAAGTCATTTTGCGACATTTGGTTTCAAGACTACTCCTCATGGTTTAGGGCCCCTAAAATGCCAGGGCAGTATAGAACCCCACAAATGATCCCATTTTAGAAAGAAGACACCCCAAGGTATTCCATTAGGAGTATGGAGAGTTCATAGAAGATTTTATTTTTTGCCACAAGTTAGCGGAAATTGATTTTAATAGTTTTTTTTCACAAAGTGTCATTTTCCGCTAACTTGTGACAAAAAATAAAATCTTCTATGAACTCACCATACTCCTAACGGAATACCTTTGGGTGTCTTCTTTCTAAAATGGGGTCATTTGTGGGGTTCCTATACTGCCCTGGCATTTTAGGGGCCCTAAACCGTGAGGAGTAGTCATGAAACCAAATGTCGCAAAATGACCTGTGAAATCCTAAAGGTACTCATTGGACTTTGGGCCCCTTAGCGCAGTTAGGCTGCAAAAAAGTGCCACGCATGTGGTATCGCCGTACTCAGGAGAAGTAGTATAATGTGTTTTGGGGTGTATTTTTACACATACCTATACTGAGTGGGAGAAATATCTCTGTAAATGGACAATTGTGTGTAAAAAAAAATCAAAAAATTGTCATTTACAGAGATATTTCTCCCACCCAGCGTGGGTATGTGTAAAAATACACCCCAAAACACATTATAATACTTCTCCTGAGTACGGCAATACCACATGTGTGGCACTTTTTTGCAGCCTAACTGCGCTAAGGGGCCCAACGTCCTATTCAAAGGTCATTTTGAGGCATTTGTTTTCTAGACTACTCCTCACGGTTTAGGGCCCCTAAAATGCCAGGGCAGTATAGGAACCCCACAAGTGACCCCATTTTAGAAAGAAGACACCCGAAGGTATTCCGTTAGGTGTATGGTGAGTTCATAGAAGATTTTATTTTTTGTCACAAGTTAGTGAAATATGACATTTTGTGAAAAAAACATTAAAAATCTCCGCTAACTTTTGACAAAAAATAAAATCTTCTATGAACTCGTCATACACCTAACAGAATACCTTGGGGTGTCTTTTTTCAAAAATGGGGTCACTTGTGGGGTTCCTATATTGCCCTGGCATTTTAAGGGCCCAAAACCGCGAGTAGTCTGGAAACCAAATGTCTCAAAATGACTGTTCAGGGGTATAAGCATCTGCAAATTTTGATGACAGGTGGTCTATGAGGGGGCGAATTTTGTGGAACCGGTCATAAGCAGGGTGGCCTTTTAGATGACAGGTTGTACTGGGCCTGATCTGATGGATAGGAGTGCTAGGGGGGTGACAGGAGGTGATTGATGGGTGTCTCAGGGGGTGGTTAGAGGGGAAAATAGATGCAATCAATGCACTGGGGAGGTGATCGGAAGGGGGTCTGAGGGGGATCTGAGGGTTTAGCCGAGTGATCAGGAGCCCACATGGGGCAAATTAGGGCCTGATCTGATGGGTAGGTGTGCTAGGGGGTGACAGGAGGTGATTGATGGGTGTCTCAAGGTGTGATTAGAGGGGGGAATAGATGCAAGCAATGCACTGGCGAGGTGATCAGGGCTGGGGTCTGAGGGCGTGCTGAGGGTGTGGGCGGGTGATTGGGTGCCCTAGGGGCAGATAGGGGTCTAATCTGATGGATAGCAGTGACAGGTGGTGACAGGGGGTGATTGATGGGTGATTGATGGGTAATTAGTGGGTGTTTAGAGGAGAGAACAGATGTAAACAATGCACTTGGGAGGTGATCTGACGGCGGGTCTGCAGGCGATCCGATGGTGTGGGTGGGTGATCAGATTGCCCTCAAGGGGCAGGTTAGGGGCTGATTGATGGGTGGCAGTGACAGGGGGTGATTGATGGGTGGCAGTGACTGATGGGTGATTGTTGGGTGATTGATGGGTGATAGATGGGTGATTGATGGGTGATTGATGGGTGATTGATAGGTGATTGACAGGTGATCAGTGGGTTATTACAGGAAAGAACAGATGTAAATAATGCACTGGCGAATTGATAAGGGGGGGTCTGAGGGCAATCTGAGCGTGTGGGCGGGTGATTGGGTGCCCGCAAGGGGCAGATTAGGGTCTAATCTGATGGGTAACAGTGACAGGTGGTGATAGGGTGTGATTGATGGGTGATTGATGGGTAATTAGTTGGTGTTTAGACGAGAGAATAGATGTAAACAATGCACTTGGGAGGTGATCTGACGTCGGGGCTGCGGGCGATCTGATGGTGTGGGTGGGTGATCAGATTGCCCGCAAGGGGCAGGTTAGGGGCTGATTGATGGGTGGCAGTGACAGGTGGTGACAGGGGGTGATTGATGGGTGATTGACGGGTGATTGACAGGTGAGAATAGATATATACAATACACGGGGGGGTCTGGGGGGGTCTGGGGAGGATCTGAGGGTGTGGGGGGGGATCAGGAGGCCCCAGGGGGCAGTTAGGACCTAACTTAAAAAATAGCGTCGATAGATAGTGACAGGGAGTGATTGATGGGTGATTAGGGGGGTGATTGGGTGCAAACAGGTGTCTGGGGGGTGGGCAGGGGGGGGTCTGAGGGGTGCGGTGAGGGCGTGGTCAGGGGTGTGGCAGGGGTGTGGCTTAAGTGTCCCTTTTTCTCATCTCAAAAAGTTGGGAGGTATGGTTTTCGGTTCAACCCTAGAGAGCCAGCACAGCTCCCACTGTAACAGCACAGTTCAGCAAGCCTGAACAGTTACATCAGGGATAGAAGTCTGCTGCCGCCTCCTCCTCCCGCCCTCCAATCAGAAGCCTTCTTTTGCTGTAGGCAAGGCCGGTTCAAGTAACAATGGGGCCCTAGGGCAAAATTAGCCTGGGGGCCCCCCAACATACACCCCCCCCCGACCAAAAAGCGTAATTAGAGGCCCAAATTTCCCTCCTGGGCCCCTAAGCTGGCTGCTGACCCTCCCCCAATCACCTCCCAACTTAACAGACTTTGCAGAGTCCCTGAGGAGCAACAGTTAAGATGGGGAGGGACACCTTGGGGGCCCCTACAGGCTCTGGGGCCCTGGGGAAATTGCCTATTTTTTCCTATGGTAGCTCCGGCCCTGGCTGTAGGCTCTCTCCAGCCAATAGAAGCGAGAGAGACAGCCAAGCGTGCCCCGCCCCCACAACCCCGGAGTCCTGGTCTCCGCCATGCGGAGGTAACTGTTATCCCTGAAGTCCTTCTCCAGGTATCACTGTCTGGAATCCTCCTTATCTCTGCTGCTCACAGCCTGTCAGATTCAGCTCTCCTGCAAGCCGGGAGGAAGCTGATCAGTGTGACAGGCTGCGGGACTTCAGCTGGAGGAATCCTCTGTGCTTTGTACTGTTATCTGCTGGGCAGCATTCTTCAGAAATCTGGATGGGGTCACAGGAGGGATGGGAGCAGTTCTATAGACAGGGCATGGGGGTTATTTACATTGACAAGGAGTGAAGGAGAGCCAAGGTGATTAACAGCTGAAACCTGAGCCGAGCTTTGTACAGATAAAATCACTAGAATCCTGCTCTGAAAGGGAAATACATGGTGTCACTTTATAATGGCTTGTGAGCTGCTCTGATCAGGCCAGCAGCTTTCCCCTCTATTTGCTATAGAAGCTGGGGTCTATAGATTGTGAGCTAGTCTAAGGACAATAAAGTGCTGCAGAAGATGTCATTGCTATATAACTACAGTGGTAGCAGTAGGGTATTGTACCGTGTTAGCCATCAGTAAAAGCAACTGACTGTCCTCAGAGGAGCTCACACTCTAATCATACCATAGTCATACTCTAATGTCCTACCATATTATTATTATTATTATGTATCTATAGCACTGACATCTTCTGCAGCACATTACAGAGTACATAGTCCTGTCACTGACTGTCCTCAGAGGAGCTCACAATCTAATCCTACCATAGTCATACTCTAATGTCCTACCATATTATTATTATTATTATGTATCTATAGCACTGACATCTTCTGCAGCACATTACAAAGTACATAGTCATGTCACTGACTGTCCTCAGAGGAGCTCACAATCTAATCCTACCATAGTCATAGTCTAATGTCCTACCATATTATTATTATGTATTTATATAGCACTGACATCTTCTGCAGCACTGTACAGAGTACATAGTCATGTCACTGACTGTCCTCAGAGGAGCCCACAATCTAATCCTACCATAGTCATACTCTAATGTCCTACCATATTATTATTATTATTATGTATCTATAGCACTGACATCTTCTGCAGCACATTACAGAGTACATAGTCATGTCACTGACTGTCCTCAGAGGAGCTCACACTCTAATCCTACCATAGTCAGTCTAATGTCCTACCATATTATTATTATTATGTATTTATATAGCACTGACATCTCCTGCAGCACATTACAGAGTACATAGTCATGTCACTGACTGTCCTCAGAGGAGCTTAGTATCTAATCCTACCATAGTCATAGTCTAATGTCCTACCATATTATTATTATGTATTTATATAGCAGTGACATCTTCTGCACCACTTTACAGAGTACATAGTCATGTCACTGACTGTCCTCAGAGGAGCTCACACTCTAATCCTACCATAGTCATAGTCTAATGTCCTACCATATTATTATTATGTATTTATATAGCACTGACATCTTCTGCAGCACATTACTGAGTACATAGTCATGTCACTGACTGTCATCAGAGGAGCTCACAATCTAATCCTACCATAGTCATAGTCTAATGTCCTCCCATATTATTATTATGTATTTATATAGCACTGACATCTTCTGCAGCACATTACAGAGTACATAGTCATGTCAGTGACTGTCCTCAGAGGAGCTCACAGTCTAATCCTACCATACTTATAGTCTAATGTCCAACCATATTATTATTATGTATTTATATAGCACTGACATCTCCTGCAGCACATTACAGAGTACATAGTCATGTCACTGACTGTCCTCAGAGGAGCTCACTATCTAATCCTACCATACTTATAGTCTAATGTCCAACCATATTATTATTATGTATTTATATAGCACTGACATCTTCTGCAGCACATTACAGAGTACATAGTCATGTCAGTGACTGTCCTCAGAGGAGCTCACAGTCTAATCCTACCATAGTCATAGTGTAATGTCCTACCATATTATTATTATGTATTTATATAGCACTGACATCTTCTGCAGCACATTACAGAGTACATAGTCCTGTCACTGACTGTCCTCAGAGGAGCTCACAATCTAATCTTACCATAGTCCTAGTCTAATGTCCTACCATATTATTATTATGTATTTATATAGCACTGACATCTTCTGCAGCGCATTACAGAGTACATAGTCATGTCACCGACTGTCCTCAGAGGAGCTCACACTCTAATCCTACCATAGTCATAGTCTAATGTCCTACCATATTATTATTATGTATTTATATAGCACTGACATCTTCTGCAGCACATTACAGAGTACATAGTCATGTCACTGATGTCCTCAGAGGAGCTCACAATCTAATCCTACCATAGTCATAGTCTAATGTCCTACCATATTATTATTATGTATTTATATAGCACTGACATCTCCTGCAGCACATAACAGAGTACATAGTCATGTCACTGATGTCCTCAGAGGAGCTCACACTCTAATCCTACCATAGTCATAGCCTAATGTCCTACCATATTATTATTATTATGTATTTATATAGCACTGCCATCTTCTGCAGCACATTACAGAGTACATAGTCATGTCAGTGACTGTCCTCAGAGGAGCTCACACTCTAATCCTACCATAGTCATAGTGTATTGTCCTACCATATTATTATTATTATTATTATGTATTTATATAGCACTGACATCTTCTGCAGCACATTACAGAGTACATAGTCATGTCACTGACTGTCCTCAGAGGAGCTCACACTCTAATCCTACCATAGTCATAGTGTAATGTCCTACCATATTATTATTATTATTATGTATTTATATAGCACTGACATCTTCTGCAGCACATAGTCATGTCACTGACTGTCCTCAGAGGAACTCACACTCTAATCCTACCATAGTCATAGTGTAATGTCCTACCATATTATTATTATGTATTTATATAGCACTGACATCTTCTGCAGCACATTACAGAGTACATAGTCATGTCACTGACTGTCCTCAGAGGAGCTTAGTATCTAATCCTACCATAGTCATAGTCTAATGTCCTACCATATTATTATTATGTATTTATATAGCAGTGACATCTTCTGCACCACTTTACAGAGTACATAGTCATGTCACTGACTGTCCTCAGAGGAGCTCACACTCTAATCCTACCATAGTCATAGTCTAATGTCCTACCATATTATTATTATGTATTTATATAGCACTGACATCTTCTGCAGCAGTGTACAGAGTACATAGTCATGTCACTGACTGTCCTCAGAGGAGCTCACAATCTAATCCTACCATAGTCATAGTGCAATGTCCTACCATATTATTATTATGTATTTATATAGCACTGACATCTTCTGCAGCACATTACTGAGTACATAGTCATGTCACTGACTGTCATCAGAGGAGCTCACAATCTAATCCTACCATAGTCATAGTCTAATGTCCTCCCATATTATTATTATGTATTTATATAGCACTGACATCTTCTGCAGCACATTACAGAGTACATAGTCATGTCACTGACTGTCCTCAGAGGAGCTCACTATCTAATCCTACCATACTTATAGTCTAATGTCCAACCATATTATTATTATGTATTTATATAGCACTGACATCTCCTGCAGCACATTACAGAGTACATAGTCATGTCACTGACTGTCCTCAGAGGAGCTCACTATCTAATCCTACCATACTTATAGTCTAATGTCCAACCATATTATTATTATTATGTATTTATATAGCACTGACATCTTCTGCAGCACATTACAGAGTACATAGTCATGTCAGTGACTGTCCTCAGAGGAGCTCACAGTCTAATCCTACCATAGTCATAGTGTAATGTCCTACCATATTATTATTATGTATTTATATAGCACTGACATCTTCTGCAGCACATTACAGAGTACATAGTCCTGTCACTGACTGTCCTCAGAGGAGCTCACAATCTAATCTTACCATAGTCCTAGTCTAATGTCCTACCATATTATTATTATGTATTTATATAGCACTGACATCTTCTGCAGCGCATTACAGAGTACATAGTCATGTCACCGACTGTTCTCAGAGGAGCTCACACTCTAATCCTACCATAGTCATAGTCTAATGTCCTACCATATTATTATTATGTATTTATATAGCACTGACATCTTCTGCAGCACATTACAGAGTGCATCCATCTGAAAATGGCGCCTGCGAATAATGGCGCACGGTGTTGCCGCTAATTCGTTTGCCGCTTATCGCTATTTAACGTTAAAGACTTATTGTTATTTAACGTTAAAGCCTTATTGTTATTTACCGTTAACACACAGAACCCTCTCTGTACCTATCCCTAACCCCTAAACCCCCCTGGTGGTGCCTAACCCTAATACCCCCCTGGTGGTGCCTAACCCTAAGACCCCCCTGGTGGTGCCTAACCCTAAGACCCCCCTGGTTGGTGCTTAACCCTAAGACCCCCCTGGTGGTGCCTAACCCTAAGATCCCCCTGGTGGTGCCTAATCCTAACCACCCCCCTGGTGGTGCCTAACACTAACCACCCCCCTGGTGGTGCCTAACCCTAAGACCCCCCTGGTGGTGCCTAACCCTAAGACCCCCCTGATGGTGCTTAACCCTAAGACCCCCCCAGTGGTGCCTAACCCTAACCTTGACAGTGTTACATTAAATCCATTCCCCGTTTTGCAGTTAAATTACGTCTGCAGTTTGGCTTATGTAGGACGCTATTGATAAATAACGTTAGTGTGTGCCACTATTGATAAATAACGTTAGTGTGTGCCACTATTGATAAATAACGTTAGTGTGTGCCGTTTCTCTTCTTTTTTCCCTGTGCGCCATTATTATGCAGTACTAACGATAAATAGCGATAAGCGTATCTTTTTAATGCGGCGCCATTTTTATGCATAGGTGCTGTGCGCCATTATTCACTGATCCCTTACAGAGTACATAGTCATGTCACTGATGTCCTCAGAGGAGCTCACAATCTAATCCTACCATAGTCATAGTCTAATGTCCTACCATATTATTATTATGTATTTATATAGCACTGACATCTCCTGCAGCACATAACAGAGTACATAGTCATGTCACTGATGTCCTCAGAGGAGCTCACACTCTAATCCTACCATAGTCATAGCCTAATGTCCTACCATATTATTATTATTATGTATTTATATAGCACTGCCATCTTCTGCAGCACATTACAGAGTACATAGTCATGTCAGTGACTGTCCTCAGAGGAGCTCACACTCTAATCCTACCATAGTCATAGTGTATTGTCCTACCATATTATTATTATTATTATTATGTATTTATATAGCACTGACATCTTCTGCAGCACATTACAGAGTACATAGTCATGTCACTGACTGTCCTCAGAGGAGCTCACACTCTAATCCTACCATAGTCATAGTGTAATGTCCTACCATATTATTATTATTATTATGTATTTATATAGCACTGACATCTTCTGCAGCACATAGTCATGTCACTGACTGTCCTCAGAGGAACTCACACTCTAATCCTACCATAGTCATAGTGTAATGTCCTACCATATTATTAGTATGTATTTATATAGCACTGACATCTCCTGCAGCACATTACAGAGTACATAGCCATGTCACTGACTGTCCTCAGAGGAGCTCACACTCTAATACTACCACAGTCATAGCCTAATGTCCTGCCATATTATTATGATGTATTTATATAGCACTGACATCTTCTGCAGCACATTACAGAGTACATAGTCATGCCACTGACTGTCCTCAGAGGAGCTCACAATCTAATCCTACCATAGTCATAGTGTAATGTCCTACCATATGATTATTATGTATTTATATAGCACTGCCATCTTCTGCAGCACTGTACAGAGTACATAGTCATGTCACTGACTGTCCTCAGAGGATCTCACAATCTAATCCTACCATAGTCATAGTGTAATGTCCTACCATATTATTATTATTATGTATTTATATAGCACATTATTATTATTATGTATTTATATAGCACTGACATCTTCTGCAGCACATTACAGAGTACATAGTCATGTCACTGACTGTCCTCAGAGGAGCTCACAATCTCATCCTACCATAGTCATAGTGTAATGTCCTACCATATTATTATTATTATTATGTATTTATATAGCACTGACATCTTTTGCAGCACTGTACAGAGTACATAGTCATGTCACTGACTGTCCTCAGAGGAGCGCACAATCTAATCCTACCATAGTCATAGTGTAATGTCCTACCATATTATTATTATGTATTTATATAGCACTGACATCTTCTGCAGCACATTACAGAGTACATAGTCATGTCACTGACTGTCCTCAGAGGAGCTCACAATCTAATCCTACCATAGTCATAGTGTATTGTCCTACCATATTATTATTATGTATTTATATAGCACTGACATCTTCTGCAGCACATTACAGAGTACATAGTCATGTCACTGACTGTCCTCAGAGGAGCTCACAATCTAATCCTACCATAGTCATAGTGTATTGTCCTACCATATTATTATTATTATGTATTTATATAGCACTGACATCTTCTGCAGCACATTACAGAGTACATAGTCATGTCACTGACTGTCCTCAGAGGAGCTCACATTCTAACCCAGTCATAGTCTAATGTCCTACCATATTATTATGTAGTTATATAGCAAGAAGTTTTAAACCAGGATGATACCATTTATTGGCTAAGTACAAATGAATAAGAATAAACAAGCTTTCAGCCTTCAGCCTTCGTCAGGTTTACATCCTGTTAGTTTGCAAGCTGGTGGTACAGACAGCTTATATACATGCAACATCAAAAGGGAAAACAGATATTTTTTCAAGCATAAATACATGTCATTAAGATGCCTTAATTCACACAGACCATCGACCTGGGGTTAGAGGTTGTGAGCTAAGATAAGGATCCTTGTTTAACACCTGCTCACAGACCTGGGAGTTGGAACAGCCTGTTTTTACATGCTTCCCAAGATCCACAAAGAGGGAAACCCAGGCAGGCCCATAATCTCAGGGAGCGGAACTCTTACAGAGAACATCTCAGGCTGGCTGGAAAACATCTTGAAACCTCTTGTCTGTAAAAGACCCAGCTACATACAGGATACCACCCACCTCCTGAACAAACTGACAGCCATCTGCCCAGTACCTGAGGGAACCATACTGGCCACGATGGACGTGGAGTCCCTGTACACGAACATTCCCCATGATGATGGTATTGCGGCCTGCCGTAAATATCTTCAGGGTCAGGGCATACCTGTAAAGCCTATTACTGGACTGATCAAATTCATTCTCACTCATAATTATTTCACTTTTGGACAGGACCTCTATTTACAGCAGATGGGCGTGGCAATGGGTTCGCGATTCGCACCACAGTATGCAAATCTCTTCATGGCCAAAATCGAAGAGGAATACCTCAATGCATGTGGCATAAAACCCTTGGCCTACTTCCGCTTCATTGATGATATTTTAATCATCTGGTCCGCAAGTGAGGATGATCTTCTCCAGTTCCACAGGAACTTTAATGCCTTCCATCCTACAATCAAATTGAAACTTACCTACTCTCACACAGAGATTAACTTTCTGGACACCACCATATACATCAGGGGTAACAACATACAAACCTCTGTGTATCTCAAACCTTCAGACCGTCCCACATACCTAAGATATGACAGTTTTCATCCTAAGCACATTAAGAACTCTATAATTTACAGCCAAGCTATAAGGTACAACCGGATTTGTTCTGACAGGATGGACAGAGACAAGCACCTGGATCGCCTTAAGAACACTTTCATTAAACAAGGTTACAGTCCTCCACATGGCTAGCTTGCTTATTTTTATTCATTTTTAGTTAGCCAATAAATGGTATCATCCTGGTTTAAAACTTCTTGCTATATAACTACATAATAATATGGTAGGACATTAGACTATGACTGGGTTAGAATGTGAGCTCCTCTGAGGACAGTCAGTGACATGACTATGTACTCTGTAATGTGCTGCAGAAGATGTCAGTGCTATATAAATACATAATAATAATATGGTAGGACATTAGACTATGACTATGGTAGGATTAGATACTAAGCTCCTCTGAGGACAGTCAGTGACATGACTATGTACTCTGTAATGTGCTGCAGAAGATGTCAGTGCTATAGATACATAATAATAATAATATGGTAGGACATTAGAGTATGACTATGGTAGGATTAGAGTGTGAGCTCCTCTGAGGACAGTCAGTGACATGACTATGTACTCTGTAATGTGCTGCAGAAGATGTCAGTGCTATAGATACATAATAATAATAATAATATGGTAGAACATTAGGCAATGACTATGGTAGGATTATAGTGTGAGCTCCTCTGAGGACAGTCAGTGACATGACTATGTACTCTGTAATGTGCTGCAGAAGAGGTCAGTGCTATATAAACACATAATAATAATATGGTAGGACATTAGGCTATGACTATGGTAGGATTAGATTGTGAGCTGCTCTGAAGACAGTTAGTGACAGTTAGTGACCTGTCCCCAGATGTGCATGCTCTAACAATATGCCAATCAGATGTTAACAAACTCTTCAAAAGACAAAACACTAGGAAAGCAATGGGGCCAGACTCTGTGTCTGCGAAATGCTTGAAACTCTGTGCCAATCAATTAGCTCCTGTATTCACAGACATATTCAAAGCATCTCTCGAACTCTCAATTGTTCCGGCCTGTTTTAAATGCTCAACTATTGTACCAATCCCCAAAAATTCAAAACCTACATGTTTAAATGATTACAGGCCTGTTGCCCTGACATCATTGGTCATGAAAGCATTCGAAAAACTGTTAATGGCTTATCTGAAATCTATCACAGATCCCCTGCTGGACTCTCTGCAATTTGCCTACAGGCCTAATAGATCCGCAGATGATGCCGTGAACATGTGTATGCATTGTATGCATTATGTACTACAGCATCTAGACACCCCAGGAACCTACACCAGGATTTTATTTATAGATTACAGCTCTGCATTTAATACCATAATGCCATCTCTGCTAAACAGCAAGCTCTCCCAGCTACACATACCTGAATCCATCTGCAAATGGATAACCGATTTCCTAACCGATAGGAGACAGCGTGTTAGACTTGGTAAACACACATCAGTACTGGTGCACCCCAGGGCTGTGTGCTTTCCCCACTGCTCTACTCACTGTACACCAATGACTGCATCTCCACAGATCCATCTGTTAAGGTTCTGAAGTTTGCAGATGACACAACAGTAGTTTGTCTCATACAAAACGGGGATAAATCTGCATACAGGCATGTGGTGGGACAGCTTTCCTCCTGGTGCAGCAGCAACAACTTAGAACTAAATGCTCTCAAAACCATGGAGATGATAATAGACTAGGAGATCTCCCCCCCCCCAGCACCTCCCCTTAACCATAAATGGATCCACAATAACCCAGGTAGAGTCATTCAAGTTTCTTGGGTCCACAATCTCACACAACCTAAAATGGGATAACAATACGGCCACTATTGTCAAGAAAGCGCAACAGAAGATGTACCATCTACGGCAGCTGAAAAAGTTTGGCCTACCTCAAAATTTAATGGTGCAGTTCTACACTGCAATTATTGAATCCACCATAACATCATCTATGACTGTATGGTTCAGCTCCTGCTCAGCATTAGAAAAGGGGAGGCTGCAGCGCATCATCCGAACAGCGGAAAGGATAATTGGCTGTAGCTTACCTTCCCTGCAGGATCTTTACGCTAGCAGGTGTAGAAAGAGAGCAAACAAAATTGCCTCTGACCCCTCTCACCCAGCTCACTCCATCTTCCAGCGCATGCCTTCAGGAGTAAGATTCCGGTCAATCGCTACCAAAACCTCCAGACACAGGAACAGCTTTTTTCCTCAAGCGGTAGCCATACTTAATGCTGAACCATGTTAGAGCTGCCAGGACTTGATAGTAATCAGCACAGAACTGTAAATGAACAATTCTCACATTGCTTACTGCCACTATACTTATAATGTCCTTGACTTGTAATATACACACTGTCTGTCCTTGTATTGTTTTTGTTTGTGTTTGTTAAGCAACTGCCAAGACAAATTCCTTGTAGGTGCAAACTTACTTGGCGAAATAAAATTGATTCTGATTCTGATTCTGATGACTATGTACTCTGTAATGTGCTGCAGGAGATGTCAGTGCTATATAAATGCATAATTCCTTCAATTCCTTTTTTTTTTTTTTGTAAAGCGCTTTTATCCTGTCGGACTCAAAGCGCTTGCGAGGCAGCCACTAGAGCGCACTCAGTAGGCAGTAGCAGTGGTAGGGAGTCTTGCCCAAAACTCTTTACTGAATAGGTGCTGGCTAACTGAATAGGAAGAGCCCTTAACCATTACACTATCCAGCCAATAATTATTTGGTAGGACATTAGACTATGTACTCTGTAATGTGCTGCAGAAGATGTCAGTGCTATATAAATACATCATAATAATATGGTAGGACATTAGACTATGACTATGGTAGGATTAGATTGTGAGCGTCTCTGAGGACAGTCAGTGACATGACTATGTACTCTGTAATGTGCTGCAGAAGATGTCAGTGCTATATAAATGCATAATAATAATATGGAAGGACATTAGGCTGTGACTATGGTAGGGTTAGAGTGTGAGCTCCTCTGAGGACAGTCAGTGACATGACTATGTACTCTGTAATGTGCTGCAGAAGATGTCAGTGCTATATAAATACATAATAATAATATGGTAGGACATTAGACTATGACTATGGTAAGATTAGATTGTGAGCTCCTCTGAGGACAGTCAGTGACATGACTATGTACTCTGTAATGTGCTGCAGAGGATGTCAGTGCTATATAAATCTATATATATAAAATCGGATGTATGTATGTATGTGTGTGTGTATGTGTGTATGTGCCGCGATCACGCGAAAACGGCTTGACCGATTTGAACGAAACTTGGTACACAGATCCCTTACTACCTGGGATGATATGTTCTGGGGGTCTCGTGGCCCCCCTGCACACCTGGGCGGAGCTACAAACAGCAAATCAGATTCCACCCATTCAAGTCAATGGAAAAAATGTAAAAGGCTGCCATTCTCACAGTAATCAAGCCAGAGTCCCCACACTTTGCACAGTTGGTCATTTGGTGACCGAGGTTACAAATCCAGGAAAAGTGGGCGGAGCATAACACAGCCAATCAAATTTCAGCCGTTCATTTTAAATGGGAAAATGTAAACTGCAACCATTCTTAGACTGTTAATCGCAGGGTTCTCAAACTTGCCACAGTTGGTCACTGGGTGAATGAGATTAAGATTCAAGAAAGTGGGTGGAGCCTACAACAGCCAATCAAAATTCACCTATTGATTTTCAAGGGGAATATTTAAACTGCTGCTATTCTTACACTTTTATTGGCAGAGGCTTCAAACTTGCTACAGTCGGTCATTGGGTGACTGGGGTCAAAGTTCACTAAAGGGGCGGGGCCACATACAGCCAATCAGATTTCCTTGGTGGATAAACTGCTTCCATTCACACATTTTTGATGCCTAGAACCTGACAGCTCACAAACTTGGTCATTGAGTGAATGTGTGTCAAGGTTACAAAAAGTGGGCGGAGCCAAAACAACTTTTACTGGGAAAATATAAACGGCAGCCATTCTTACACCGTTAATGGCAGGGTTCTCAAACTTTGCACAGTTGGTCATTGGGTCACAGATGAAGATTTTGGAAGGTGGGTGGAGCCTACAACAGCCAATAAAAATTCCCCTTTTGATTTTCAAAGGGAATATTTCATCTGCTACCATTCTCTTATACTGGTAAAAGCAGATGCCTCAAACCTGGTACAGTTGGTCACTGGGTGACTAGGGTCCAAATTCAGGAAGGGGGCGGAGCCACAAACAGCCAGATTTGTTTATTTTTCAATGGGAATATACAAAGTATTGATACCAAGGATCCCAAAGCTGATAAACTTGATAATTGAGTGACTGTATGTCAAGGTTAGAAAAAGTGGCCGGTGCCAAAAACTTCATTTTTTACATTGCAGGGTTCCCAAACTTTACACAATTGGCCACTGGGTGACTGGGATGAATATTCAGAAATGTGGGTGGAGCCTACAACAGCCAATCAAAATGTACCTATTAATTTTCAAGGGGAATATTCACATTGCTACCATTCTTACACTGTTAGTGGCAGAGGCCTCAAACCTGATACAGTCAGTCATTGGGTGACTGGGATCCAAATTCACTAAAGGGGTGGAGCCACAAACAGCCAATCAGATTTATTAGATTGATTTCAGCCATTCTGTTATTGCCAGGGTTCTCAAACATGACACAGTTGGCCACTGGGTGACTGTGACTAATATTCAGAAAAGTGGGTGGAGCCTACAGCAGCCAATCAAAATTCACCTTTTGATTTCCAAGGGGAATATTTACTTTGCTGCCATTCATGCACTCTTAATGGCAGAGGCCTAACATCTGCTACAGTCAGTCACTGGGAGACTGAAATTTAAATTCTGAAGGGAGCGGGCCAAAAACAGCCAATCAGATTTGTTTAATTTCAATGGTAAAATGTAACTTATTGATGCCAAAGACCCCAAAGCTCATAAACTTGGTCATTAAGTGACTGTATGTCAAAATTAGAAATAGTGGGCAGAGCCAAAAACAACTAACTTTTTACATGGGGAAATGTAAACTGCATCTTTTCTTACACTGTTAATGGCAGGGTTCTCAAACTTCACACAGTTGGTCACTGGGTGACTAGGATTAATATTCGGAAAAGTAGGTGGAGCCTACAAGAGTCAATCAAAATTCACCTATTGATTTTCAAGGGGAATATTGAAACTGCAGCCATTCTCACACTGTTAATGACAGAGGCCTCAAACCTGCTACAGTCAGTCGTTAAGTGTTTGGGGTTCAAATTCAGTAAAGGGGCGGAGCCAAAAACAGCCAGATTTCTTTGCTGGATAAACTGCTTCCATTAGCACAATTTTGATGCCAGGGACCCAAAAGCTCACAAACTTGGTCATTGAGTAGTGACTGTGTGTCAAGGTTACAAAAAAGTGGGTGGAGTTAAAAACATGAAGAAGAGAAGAGAAGAACCGAGAGCCCGATATGGTGTAGTATGTCAAGGTAATTGGATAATTAGAAAGAGTATGAATTGTATACTCACAAACCAGGGTTACCTCCAGGCAACCACTGTATAGGCAGGTGAGGAGATTAGCCTGTCCTCACTCAGGAATAAGAAGTCGCTCTCTGTAGGCTTGAAAAACAAGAAGGGGTATCCCCCTCCACCAAAGGTGGATACAATCAGTATTATGGTAGAGAACAGAGGCGCCAAAAGGATAAAAACAATATTTAAAAGTTTTAAAATTATTGCTTAGGAGGCAGTGGTGGACTCACCTCCCACAAGCAGACACAACAACTGTGTATTCACAAAAGGGACATTTATTGGTATACTCCAAATAAGGTCGCAACGCGTTTCGCAGGTCAAACCCGCTTCATCAGGCAATTACAGGAAGGAGCACACAACTGGGGGTAAGAGGCAACACATTTGTACAAATCCTGAACAGACTGCATATCAATAAACATAAATATTTGTATGATGGAATTCACTGGTGTGATTTAAATTAACGGGAAGAGGTGGCTAATTATTGTATTTTGGGGGTGGAGGGGGGGGGGGGGGGGGGGGGAGAGGGGGGGGAAAGAGGACGGAGGGCCGGGGGGGGGGGGGGGAAATGGGGAAAGAATTGGAGATGGGAAATGGGAGGGGGGGGGAAGAAGGGTGGGGGGGGGTTTGTTTTAGGGGGAAGAAAGATAGTGGTAATTTTAAGTATTACATCATAGCATTAATATTCATAAACATAATCATAAACATAATCAAACGTTAATCTCAAGCATGTGGCGAGATACTTTCATAACATACAGTAAACAGTATCATAATTCATATATATATATATATATTATATATATATATATATATATATTTTACCCATACATATGTGTATTGGGAGCGGTTAGCCTATATGAAATAGTGCAAGGAGTTCAGGGCTGGCAATAGTACATTGGGTATTTAAGAAAGACATGCAGAGTAATTTCTAGAAGACACATAATGAACAAGCATCAAAACAGATTCACTTACCAGCAGTATGTCCAGATAGCACCTGGCGCCTCAGTGGCCAAGTAGTACTGAACTGCTGTTTATATAGTGTTGAACTCCTCCCCTTAGCTAATTGGAATGTGGGGAGGGCACTTAGTTACGTCATTACGCATGTGTACATGCGTATTTTGATGCGTAATGGCAGTGGCTGGATAGTGTACTGGCTAAGGGTGCTGCCTTTGACATGGGAGACCAGGGTTCAAATCCCGGCCGAGTCAAGTACCCATCCAATAAGGAATTCAAGGCAAGACTCCCTAACAATGCAGGGTGGCCTCTCGAGCGCGTCCCTGTGGCTGCAGCTTTTGAGTGCTTTGAGTCTGACAGGAAAAAAGCGCTATGCAAATGTTTGGATTATGGATTATTATTAATGGCGGTCAAGGATTATGTATGCGTACATGCGTATTTTGACGCGTAATGGCGTATATGGATTGCATATTGTCAATGCGCGATGAAAAAAAGGGGGCGCATGCGTACTAGCATGATGCCATGCGTACGGTGGCATGGAATGGGAATGTGGCGTATATTTGAACGTGTTGGAATGCGGAACCATTGCTCAAAATAAGAGAACCACTATTTAATATTAATACATTTCAGGTTACTTGATCTGACAGTATATACCATTGTGGCTGTACAATTATATGCAATTATTGTCATACGATTTGCTCTGCATTGCAACAGTACTATCTATCAATGTAAACGCATATACATGTAAAAATGAGTAAAATTGATAATACAAATAAAAAAAATATAAAAGGTTCCGACTAGCCAACTAAGATATAGAGTATGGATAAAAACATGATCACGTTGGAATACTAAGCATAACGTTCTTAACATAAATACGCTCAAAAACAATTATAAAAATGAGCTAAAAACCCAAGAGGAATATAATAGTAAATAAAATAAATAAAAGATAATAAAAACTCGAACTTATAACACAGACCGATAAAAGAGGCGACTAAGTTAAAATAATATTGGAATGTTATGATTAGTGAATTTTTTCTAGTTGTTCGTTGAGTCCCTCCGGAATGAGAGTCCTCAGTATTTGTATCCAGAACATTTCTCTCGCTTTCAGTATTTCAAAAGCATTGTGCTGTTGTGGGTTAATGGATTCTATAAGTGTTATACGGAATAAAGTGGGGTCATTGTGATGGTGAGTGCCGAAGTGTCTCGAGACGCTGTGAAGGGGAAAGTTTTTCAGTATGTTTCTTTTGTGTTGTCCAATTCGGCTGCGTGCTGGTTGTGTGGTACGGCCCACGTACTGGAGGTGACACGGGCAGGAGATCACATATATGATATATCTTGAAGTACAGGTAATCGGGTGTTTAATTGGATAGTTTGTTTTGGTGGCATTGGAGCAGAATGAGGTGGTGATATTGATGAATGGGCAAGCTTTGCATCTAGTATTATTGCATGGAAAACAGCCCGGGGAGTGTGCAACGTTTGGAATTGAGTTGGATATTTGTGTACGAAGTTTGCTGGGTGCTAGTAAGTTGCGCAAGTTGGGGGCTCTTCTAAAGGTGATTTGAGGTTTTTGTGGGATAGATTGTCGCAGATAAGGGTCTTGTAGTAGAATATCCCACCTATTCGTTAGAATTGACCGGATCTGTGGGTGTTGGGCATTGTATCGTGTGATGAATCGGGGGCAGTCCACGCTAAGTGGCTTAGTGAGGAGCTGAGTTGGGTTGTGCGATGGAGTTGTTTTGGCTTTAAATTTCGCATCCTTGATAAGCTTTTTGGGGTATTTTCGTGCCAGAAATTTGTTAGTGAGTAAACCTGATTGTGTGTTGTAGTCTGAGATGTCTGTACAATTTCTGTATATCCTTCTAAATTGACTATATGGTGTGTTAATGGTCCAGGGGCGATGGTGAAAACTTTCAAAATGTATATAATTGTTAGCATCTACCGGTTTGAAGTATGTTTTGGTTTTTATAGTGTTAGATTCTATGAACAGTGTTAGGTCCAGGTATTCAATATTCATGGGGTCATGTTGTGAAGTGAATTGTAATCCAGCAGCATTTGAATTGAGATAATTGATAAAGAGGGGGATCCGGTCAATGTTGCCTTGCCATATCAGGATGAGGTCGTCTATGTACCGTCTATAAAAAACTATATTGTCAGTGAAGGGGTTATTAGCTTGTAATTTTTGTAGTTCCAGAAGTCCCATGGATAAATTTGCATATGATGGGGCGAACGACGAACCCATAGCTGTTCCATTGGTTTGATGGTAGATTTTGTCAGAAAAGGAAAAAATGTTGTTCTGTAGGATAAATTCTGTACATTGTACTAAGAAGGATTGTTGATCATAGGGCATAGCGGGATTAGTTGACAGAAAATGTTTGATAGCTGAAATACCATAAGAGTGTGGAATGTTGGTGTACAAAGAAGTTACATCGCAGGTGAGCCATACAAAACTATCTTGCCAGGTGATGCCTTTAAGAAGTTCTATCAGATGTGCGGAGTCTCTGAGGTAGGAGTCTAGTGATCGTACATGAGATTGTAGATGTTGATCTACAAAACGTGAGAGGTTGCTAGTCATTGAATTTATACCGGATATGATGGGGCGTCCTGGTGGTTTGGTTAAGGATTTGTGTATCTTGGGGAGATAGTAGAAAAAAGGTGTTTTGGGATGCGGGTTGATGATGTAGTTTCTTTCATTTTTTGAAATAATATTGTTGGATAGGGCATTATTGATGAAGGTTTTCAGTGTTTTGTTAATATTGTTAAATGGAGCTTAACAAAACACTGAAAACCTTCATCAATAATGCCCTATCCAACAATATTATTTCAAAAAATGAAAGAAACTACATCATCAACCCGCATCCCAAAACACCTTTTTTCTACTACCACCAGGACGCCCCATCATATCCGGTATAAATTCAATGACTAGCAACCTCTCACGTTTTGTAGATCAACATCTACAATCTCATGTACGATCACTAGACTCCTACCTCAGAGACTCCGCACATCTGATAGAACTTCTTAAAGGCATCACCTGGCAAGATAGTTTTGTATGGCTCACCTGCGATGTAACTTCTTTGTACACCAACATTCCACACTCTTATGGTATTTCAGCTATCAAACATTTTCTGTCAACTAATCCCGCTATGCCCTATGATCAACAATCCTTCTTAGTACAATGTACAGAATTTATCCTACAGAACAACATTTTTTCCTTTTCTGACAAAATCTACCATCAAACCAATGGAACAGCTATGGGTTCGTCGTTCGCCCCATCATATGCAAATTTATCCATGGGACTTCTGGAACTACAAAAATTACAAGCTAATAACCCCTTCACTGACAATATAGTTTTTTATAGACGGTACATAGACGACCTCATCCTGATATGGCAAGGCAACATTGACCGGATCCCCCTCTTTATCAATTATCTCAATTCAAATGCTGCTGGATTACAATTCACTTCACAACATGACCCCATGAATATTGAATACCTGGACCTAACACTGTTCATAGAATCTAACACTATAAAAACCAAAACATACTTCAAACCGGTAGATGCTAACAATTATATACATTTTGAAAGTTTTCACCATCGCCCCTGGACCATTAACACACCATATAGTCAATTTAGAAGGATATACAGAAATTGTACAGACATCTCAGACTACAACACACAATCAGGTTTACTCACTAACAAATTTCTGGCACGAAAATACCCCAAAAAGCTTATCAAGGATGCGAAATTTAAAGCCAAAACAACTCCATCGCACAACCCAACTCAGCTCCTCACTAAGCCACTTAGCGTGGACTGCCCCCGATTCATCACACGATACAATGCCCAACACCCACAGATCCGGTCAATTCTAACGAATAGGTGGGATATTCTACTACAAGACCCTTATCTGCGACAATCTATCCCACAAAAACCTCAAATCACCTTTAGAAGAGCCCCCAACTTGCGCAACTTACTAGCACCCAGCAAACTTCGTACACAAATATCCAACTCAATTCCAAACGTTGCACACTCCCCGGGCTGTTTTCCATGCAATAATACTAGATGCAAAGCTTGCCCATTCATCAATATCACCACCTCATTCTGCTCCAATGCCACCAAAACAAACTATCCAATTAAACACCCGATTACCTGTACTTCAAGATATATCATATATGTGATCTCCTGCCCGTGTCACCTCCAGTACGTGGGCCGTACCACACAACCAGCACGCAGCCGAATTGGACAACACAAAAGAAACATACTGAAAAACTTTCCCCTTCACAGCGTCTCGAGACACTTCGGCACTCACCATCACAATGACCCCACTTTATTCCGTATAACACTTATAGAATCCATTAACCCACAACAGCACAATGCTTTTGAAATACTGAAAGCGAGAGAAATGTTCTGGATACAAATACTGAGGACTCTCATTCCGGAGGGACTCAACGAACAACTAGAAAAAATTCACTAATCATAACATTCCAATATTATTTTAACTTAGTCGCCTCTTTTATCGGTCTGTGTTATAAGTTCGAGTTTTTATTATCTTTTATTTATTTTATTTACTATTATATTCCTCTTGGGTTTTTAACTCATTTTTATAATTGTTTTTGAGCGTATTTATGTTAAGAACGTTATGCTTAGTATTCCAACGTGATCATGTTTTTATCCATACTCTATATCTTAGTTGGCTAGTCGGAACCTTTTATATTTTTTTATTTGTATTATCAATTTTACTCATTTTTACATGTATATGCGTTTACATTGATAGATAGTACTGTTGCAATGCAGAGCAAATCGTATGACAATAATTGCATATAATTGTACAGCCACAATGGTATATACTGTCAGATCAAGTAACCTGAAATGTATTAATATTAAATAGTGGTTCTCTTATTTTGAGCAATGGTTCCGCATTCCAACACGTTCAAATATACGCCACATTCCCATTCCATGCCACCGTACGCATGGCATCATGCTAGTACGCATGCGCCCCCTTTTTTCATCGCGCATTGACAATATGCAATCCATATACGCCATTACGCGTCAAAATACGCATGTACGCATACATAATCCTTGACCGCCATTAATAATAATCCATAATCCAAACATTTGCATAGCGCTTTTTTCCTGTCAGACTCAAAGCACTCAAAAGCTGCAGCCACAGGGACGCGCTCGAGAGGCCACCCTGCATTGTTAGGGAGTCTTGCCTTGAATTCCTTATTGGATGGGTACTTGACCCGGCCGGGATTTGAACCCTGGTCTCCCATGTCAAAGGCAGCACCCTTAGCCAGTACACTATCCAGCCACTGCCATTACGCATCAAAATACGCATGTACACATGCGTAATGACGTAACTAAGTGCCCTCCCCACATTCCAATTAGCTAAGGGGAGGAGTTCAACACTATATAAACAGCAGTTCAGTACTACTTGGCCACTGAGGCGCCAGGTGCTATCTGGACATACTGCTGGTAAGTGAATCTGTTTTGATGCTTGTTCATTATGTGTCTTCTAGAAATTACTCTGCATGTCTTTCTTAAATACCCAATGTACTATTGCCAGCCCTGAACTCCTTGCACTATTTCATATAGGCTAACCGCTCCCAATACACATATGTATGGGTAAAATATATATATATATATATATATATATATATATATATATATATATATATATATATATATATATATATATATGAATTATGATACTGTTTACTGTATGTTATGAAAGTATCTCGCCACATGCTTGAGATTAACGTTTGATTATGTTTATGATTATGTTTATGAATATTAATGCTATGATGTAATACTTAAAATTACCACTATCTTTCTTCCCCCTAAAACAACCCCCCCCCCACCCTTCTTCCCCCCCCCTCCCATTTCCCATCTCCAATTCTTTCCCCATTTCCCCACCCCCCCCCCCGGCCCTCCGTCCTCTTTCCCCCCCCCTCTCCCCGCCCCCCCCCCCCCTCCACCCCCAAAATACAATAATTAGCCACCTCTTCCCGTTAATTTAAATCACACCAGTGAATTCCATCATACAAATATTTATGTTTATTGATATGCAGTCTGTTCAGGATTTGTACAAATGTGTTGCCTCTTACCCCCAGTTGTGTGCTCCTTCCTGTAATTGCCTGATGAAGCGGGTTTGACCTGCGAAACGCGTTGCGACCTTATTTGGAGTATACCAATAAATGTCCCTTTTGTGAATACACAGTTGTTGTGTCTGCTTGTGGGAGGTGAGTCCACCACTGCCTCCTAAGCAATAATTTTAAAACTTTTAAATATTGTTTTTATCCTTTTGGCGCCTCTGTTCTCTGGAGTTAAAAACAGATTTTTCTGGGAAATTGTAAACTGCAGCCCTTCTTCACTGTTAATGGCAGGGTTCTCAAACTTAGCATAGCTGGTTACTGGGTGACTGGGATTTATATTCAGAAAAGTGGGTGGAGCCTAAAAATGCCAATCAAAAATCACATGTCGCTTTTCAAGGAGAATATTAAAATTGCTGCCATTCTTGCACTGTTAATGGCACAAGCCTCAAACCTGGTACAGTTGGTCATTGGGTCACTGAGGTTCAAATTCAGAAAAGGGGACAGAGCCACAAACAGTGAATCAGATTTGTTTCATTTCATGGGAAAATACAAATTATTGATGCCAAGGACCCCAAAACTCACAAACTTGGGCATTGAGTAGTGACTTTGTGTCCAGGTTACAAAAAGTGGGCGGAGCCAAAAACAAATTTCACTGGGAAAGTGTAAACTGCAGCCCTTCTTACACTGTTTATTTCAGGGTTCCCAATCTTTGCCCAGATGGTCACTGAGTGACTGAGATATTCAGGGAAGTGGGTGGAGCCTATAATACCCAATCAAAATTCACCTGTTGATTTTCAAGTGGAATATTTAAATTGCTGCCATTTTTACACTGTTAATAGCAGATGCCTCAAACTTGCTACAGTTGGTCATTGGGTGACAGGGGTTCAAATGCTGGAGAGGGGTGGAGCCACAAACAGCCTATCTGATTTGTTTAATTTTTATGGGAATATACAAATTATTGATGCCAAGGACTCCAAAGCTCACAAACTTGGTCATTGAGTGTTTGTGTGTTAGGGTTAGAAAGTGGGCGGATCCAACACCAGTCAAATACATACCCGGGCAACGCCGGGTCATCAGTGGGTGGAGACAAATACAAATTTCACTGGGAAAATGTACACTGCAGCCATTCTGTTAATGGCAGGGTTTTTAAACTTTGCACAGTTGGTCACTGGGTGACTGGGATTAATATTCAGAAAAGTGGGTGGAGCCTACAAAAGTGAATCAAACTTCACCTGTTGCTTTTCAAGGAGAATATTTAATTGCTACCATTCTTGAACTGTTAATGGCACAGGCCTCAAACCTGGTACAGTTGGTTATTGGGTGACTGGGGTTCAAATTCAGAAAAGGGGGTGGAGCCACACACACTCAATCAGATTTATTTCATTTCAATGCAGATTATTGATACCAAAGACCGCAAAGCTCACAAACTTGGTCAGTGAGTAATTGTGTGATAGGGTTAGAAAAAGTAGGCGGAGCCAACACCAGCCAAATACATACCCGGGCAACGCCGGGCAATCAGCTAGTACTTAATAATAATACAGCAGGCATTGCATTTTGACTGTGGTACGGATTCGATTGTGAGTTCCCCTGAGGACAGTGAGTGACCTGACTATGTTAAATGCTGTGGAAGATCATGTCAATATTAGTAATAATGCCCAGAGCTTTGCGCTACCCACAACTCTACTTGAAGTGATAATTACACCAGAGAGAAAATGTGTGCATCAACCAAGTGAACCTGACAAATCTGGCTTTGCAAATTTGGCCTATTGGCTATTCACGAGACATTGCTCATGCAAATATGCATTTGCTTTCACATGCCTAAATATGCAGGGTCAAAAACAAAAACCGCAAAACAGTCGCCCTGTGGGAATTAGTTCATGCTACATAGCACTATCCAGGGGCGCCACGAGGAGGCTTCCCATTGCCCCCATACAACCGGGGGGCCGCGGGGGTCCCAGGCTCTCTCACTGCCTGGAACCCACACAGCGGCACCCCGGAGGTGCATTTTCTTTTTCTTTGGAGGCAAGTGGTGAATGGCTTGTTTTAGGAGGTGTGAGCCCTGGAGCAGGCTGTTTGCGCCTGTCCTCCCCTTATGTGTCGCGCCCAAGTCATGCGCATGTAGCAGAACGCAATGGACGTTAAGGTAAGTGCCTGTTTTTAATCTTGGGAGGTGTGTGCGGGCGGCTCTTCCCGGCGCTGGCCACGCTTGGGAGATCGCCTGCACCCCCCAGCCTCCCCCTCCGGGGTGCCGCTGTGTGGGTTCCAGGCGGTGAGAGAGCCTGGGACCCCCGCGGCCCCCCGGTTGTATGGGGGCATTGGGAAGCCTCCTCGTGGCGCCCCTGGATAGTGCTATGTAGCATGAACTAATTCCCGCAGGGCGATTGTTTTGCGGTTTTTGGTTTTTGACCCTGCATATTTAGGCATGCGAAAGCCAATGCATATTTGCATGAGCAATGTCTCGTGATTAGCCAATAGGCCAAATTTGCAAAGCCAGATTTGTCAGGTTCACTTGGTTGATGCACACATTTTCCTCTCTGGTGTAATCTACTTGAAGTGAACCTAAACTGAGAAGGATGTGGATTTTTCCTTTTAAAATATTACCAGTTGCCTGACTCTCCTGCTGATCCTGTGTCTCTAATGCTTTCAGCCACAGCCCCTGAACAAGCATGCTGATCAGGTGATCTGAAGTCAGACTGGATTAGCTGCATGCTTGTTTCAGGTGTGGGATTCAGCCACTACTACAGCCAGAGATCAGCAGGACTGACAAGCAACTGGTATTGTTTAAAAGGAAACCTCCAAATCCCTCTCAGTTCAGGTGCACTTTAAAAGTGTGCTTTTGACTCCGCCCCCAACTCCGCCCCCTGTCCGTCCAAAATTTTGGGTGTCCTGCTTTTTTAGGCCTTTTGTGCGTCAAAAATTAGAAATTAGGTTGGCAACCCTGCTCGTACCTTTGCCCCTTAATTCCCCCGTGTATGAGCAGGAGTATTATACTCATATTATTATTGATATTATTATATTAATATGGTTAATGTTTAATGAAGTAGGTAGAGGTCGGCACCATCTATGTAAACCTGATCTTTTATTAATCAAAATAACACATGACAGTTACCAGTGATGTTTCGGAGGCGTATCCTCCTTTCTCAGGCCCTGTCAGTGTCTGAACTGGACAGCGATGGGCTCGAGTGAGGCCCCGACCTACACAAATGTCTTCATGAACGTATATGAAGAAATGTTTGTTTACATGAATAATATTTTTATGCAATATGCACTTTGTTGGATGCATTGCATGACCTTTTTTGTGTGGGCGGGGCCATGTTTGAGCGTACAGGAGATGGTCTCACAGTTGGAACAACAATGTCCATGTATTAAGCTGGAGGAAAAACGTTTTAGCCATTTATTTAGGAAAGGGTTCTTTACAGTAAGGCCTGGTTCACATTAGCGTTCCTTGTCCGGATCTGCCTGATCGGATCCGGACCGTATACTGTACAAACGGAACGTACGCTCCGCATAGCAATGCAAAGTCTATGCGGACGTTCACATGCGTACGTTCCGTACACTCCGGAGCCGGATCGGATCCGGACTCCGGAGGCTTTTCCAACATGCGCTATTTTTTGGGTCCGGATCATCCGGCCCACGCACCCGGACCGGATCCTGACTGCACCATCCGGAAACAGAAACCTATGGGGAACGGAAAGCACAGAACACACTGGAGACAACACCGGACGTTCTATCCCACTTCCTATGCGTTTTCTAGCGGCCATTTCGGATGGGGACACATGGGCCCAGCATTCCTGCAGTGGAGCAGCAGTGACTTTGTGCTGGAGCTGTTTGGCAGAATGTCGGAGGTGGAGGTGAGGCCCTACACAGCGGAGGACCTGATTCTACAGGTGCAGCTTCTGCAGACCCCAACAAAGTTTAGGTAATTTTTTTTGTTTTTACCACGGATCCGGATGGCAGCCTGATGCATGCCTGATGCAAACGGACTGGATCCGGATCCGGTCCGTTTGCATTCCAAAACGCAAGTGTGAACCGGTCCTAAGAGTGATTAAGATGTGGAATGCATTGCCACAGGAAGTCGTTATGGCAAACTCTATACCTGCATTTAAAGGGGGCTTAGATGCTTTCCTTGCGTTGAAAGACATCCATGGCTACAATTACTAGGTAATGCCCAGTGATGTTGATCCAGGGATTTTATCTGATTGCCATCTGGAGTCGGGAAGGAATTTTCCCTTTTGGGGCTAATTGGACCATGCCTTGTAAGGGTTTTTCGCCTTCCTCTGGATCAACAGGGATATGTGAGGGAGCAGGCTGGTGTTGTGCCTTCCTCTGGATCAGCAGGGATATGTGAGGGAGCAGGCTGGTGTTGTGCCTTCCTCTGGATCAGCAGGGATATGTGAGGGAGCAGGCTGGTGTTGTACCTTCCTCTGGATCAGCAGGGATATGTGAGGGAGCAGGCTGGTGTTGTGCCTTCCTCTGGATCAACAGGGATATGTGAGGGAGCAGGCTGGTGTTGTGCCTTCCTCTGGATCAGCAGGGATATGTGAGGGAGCAGGCTGGTGTTGTGCCTTCCTCTGGATCAGCAGGGATATGTGAGGGAGCAGGCTGGTGTTGTACCTTCCTCTGGATCAGCAGGGATATGTGAGGGAGCAGGCTGGTGTTGTGCCTTCCTCTGGATCAGCAGGGATATGTGAGGGAGCAGGCTGGTGTTGTGCCTTCCTCTGGATCAGCAGGGATATGTGAGGGAGCAGGCTGGTGTTGTGCCTTCCTCTGGATCAGCAGGGATATGTGAGGGAGCAGGCTGGTGTTGTGCCTTCCTCTGGATCAGCAGGGATATGTGAGGGTGCAGGCTGGTGTTGTGCCTTCCTCTGGATCAGCAGGGATATGTGAGGGAGCAGGCTGGTGTTGTGCCTTCCTCTGGATCAGCAGGGATATGTGAGGGAGCAGGCTGGTGCTGTGCCTTCCTCTGGATCAGCAGGGATATGTGAGGGTGCAGGCTGGTGGTGTGCCTTCCTCTGGATCAGCAGGGATATGTGAGGGAGCAGGCTGGTGTTGTGCCTTCCTCTGGATCAGCAGGGATATGTGAGGGAGCAGGCTGGTGTTTTACTTTGTTCTCTGGTTGAACTCGATGGACGTATGTCTTTTTTCAACCAAAATAACTATGTAACTATGTAAGCTATTAACCGTGATCAGCGGGAGGTCAGTTATTTGGATACTTTAGTCAGGTTGACTGATGGGAGGCTAAACGGATCCGGACCGACGTGGGTTGAATCTATGTCCAGCTGGTGGTGCTGCGGCCCTGACTGGACGTAAATTCAACGTCCCATTAACCGCTTGACCACGCCGCAGTTCGCTCGCCCTGCCATCTCTGATGGCAGAGCACTGTGAGCCGGTCAGGAGCCGTTTACATTGGCTCCTGGCCCTGTCATCACTGTAAGCCAATCCGTTTGGCTTACATTGATTGACAGGGTCAGGAGCCAATGAAAGCCACGTCTGACTGGCGCACACAGCTCTGCTGTCATAGAGATGGCAGAGAGGAGCCTGTGGTGAGGACAGAACGGCGTGACCGGTAAAAGTGGCGGATTATTGCGGTGATTCGTCAGGAAGCGGCGTTTTACTGTACCAGCAGCCTCTGGTCCTTAAAGAGAACCCGAGGTGGGAATTACTTTTACTATTGGGGCACAGAGGCTGGTTGTGCGCACTAAGACCAGCCTCTGTTGCCCCATCGTGTGTCTCCATGTCCCCCCTGCTCGCCGCTATACCCCCCGCATTGCTGGCGACACGCAGCGTGTCGCCAGCTCAATGTTTACCTTGCGCTGTCAGTCAGCGCTGCTCCCCTGCCTCCTCCGCATCAGCGCACCCGCCCGTGTCCCTTCCCTCCCGCTGATAGGAGGGAAGTGACGCGGCGGGTGGCGCCGATGCGGAGGAGGCGGGGGAGCGGCGCTGACTGACAGCGCAAGGTAAACATTGAGCTGGCGACACAGCCAGCAATGCGGGGGGTATAGCGGCGAGCAGGGGGGACATGGAGGCACACGATGGGGCAACAGAGGCTGGTCTTAGTGCGCACAACCAGCCTCTGTGCCCCAATAGTAAAAGTAATTCCCACCTCGGGTTCTCTTTAAGGGGGCAGAGGCTGCTGTTGCGGACATGGTTAAGTAAAGATCTCTATGTCAAGCTTACTGACACAAATTCTACTTTGTCTTATGACGGCTTCCATCCTCCAGGTACAAAATTATCCATTCTGGGTACATGGGCGTCCACAGAAAATTTTCCGGGGAGGGGGGGGGGAGAAGTGGTGCTACGCGCTCCGTGCCGAAGTTTTTGGTAAAGCTGTGCGGCGCGCCGAAAAACATGAGGGTTACGTTGTGCGGCGCCGAAAAATGGGTGTGGCCATGGACCAGAATGTGGGTGTGGCCACAGGTGGAGACAAATTTACATGAAAAAGTCACTTTATCTATCGCAAAGTGGCAACAGCAATTTAAACTACATACAAACGTTTTAACTCATACATGAACATTATGGAAAATCCAAGTTGAAAATAAACTGTTAAGATAAACAATTTCATCCATCCTACTCCTGAAAAATGTATTTTTTTTTTTTATTATTATTTTTTAGAACCTCCCAATTTTATTTTCCGTTTTTAAAAAACTAAAAAAAGTAGGTTTAATGCTATTGTCTCATATGATGATGATTCAGCTTTTCCCATAGTCTCGCAGTTAGCAATCATGTGACCCCCAACAAGACAAATTCAGCAATCGTGAGGCCCCCAACAAGACAAATTCAGCAATCATGAGGCCCCCAACAAGACAAATTCAGCAATCATGAGGCACGGAGACAGCATTTCACATAAATAGGCAGAATTCCCCCTTAATATGGTAGACACCTCTCACCTGGCTTCTGAAGTCTCCTCTACTGGCTGCTGTACCTGGCAATACTGTTTTTGGCTGGATTGGGGATGATGTGTGGGCTGAAAGACCTTGCGGTGATGCTGTGACCTGGCTGGCGGTGATGCTGTGACCTGGCTGGTGGTAATGCTGGGCTGTGCTTGGCTGGTTGAATTAAATGCTGGCCTGACTGGTGGGGATTCTGTGGCCTTTTTGACAGTGATTCTGGGCTGGTTGGCTGGTGGTGATGCTGAGCTGGCTGGTCTGGATAGTTTAGGTAGTGACAGGTGCCCTCTAGTTTAGGTAGCGCCAGGAGCCCCCCAGTTTAGGAAGTGACAGGGACTCCCCCCAGGTTAGGAAGTGACAGGGACTCCCCCCAGTAAGGTAGTGACAGCCCCCCCCCAGTAAGGTAGTGACAGGCACCCCCCCAGGTTAGGTAGTGTCAGGGACCCCTGTTTAGGTAGTGTCAGAGACCCCAAGTCTTGTAAGGTAGTGACAGGCGCTCCCCAGGTTGGGTAGTGACCAGGGGCGTAGCAATAGGGGGTGCAGAGGTAGCAACCGCATCGGGGCCCTTGGGCCAGAGGGGCCCCAAGGAGCCCTCCCTCAACTACAGTATTAGCTCTCTTTTGGTCCTGTGCTCATAATAATCACTTCTATAGATACTTTGAATAGTGGTAAACATTAACAAACTGTTCCCCATCCCCTTCTTGCACCTCTGACACTGTAGATGCCATTGGCAGGTTTTGGTGTGCCGTATCAATTGTTACGTATAAAGTGCTTGGGGGGCCCCATTGTAAAACTTTCATCGGGCCCACAGCTCCTTAGCTATGCCACTGGTAGTGACAGGTACCCCCCAGGTTAGGTAGTGACAGGTGCCCCCAGGTTAGGTAGTGACAGGGACCCCAAGTCCAGTTAGGTAGTGACAGGTGCCCCCCAGGTTAGGAAGTGACAGGAGCCCCCCCCTGGTCGCCGCTCCCCCCGCCCCCTCACCTTGCAGTGCCATCAGTCAGACCTCAGTATCAGCCGGTGACCAGTTAGAGCGGGCGCACCACGCTCTATATGTGGAAGTGATGTCACTTCCGCATATCAGTGCGGTGTGCTAGGTCCTAGCACCCGCACTATTGGTCGCCGCCTGATCGAGGTCTGACGCGGCTAGAGGGGGGGGGGATCTGCGGCCAGGGGGAGCAGCAGGTGGCCAGGGGGGGGGGGGGGCAACTGCCCCACCCCCTGGCTCTATGTGCGGACGCCCATGTCTGGGTACTCCGTTTGAAAGAGTTAGACAAATAGTGGACGATGAAGATTTGTGAGACAACACTTGATGAGATGCGATGAGAAAATGTCAACAGAGACAGTATCCGAAACCACTGCTGGATAGGCCTAGACAGAACTTGGAGAGAGCAGATAGGACCAATCGCAGAAAGGGCCAGAATGAAAGAATTCCCTTTGTTAGTCAGTATACAGTGTATAATGAGGGTATGGCCGGGATTTTATGCAAACATTGGCATCTTTTGAGAGAAAATTTTCCACTGAGTTTCAAACTTTCCCGCTTATGACATAAAGGCCTGCACCGACCCTTAAAGTAGTATAAAACCCTGACATAATCCTACTAATCCTACTAATATAATAAATGGGAAAGTCGAATGTTTGGATGTTTGGATGTTTGTTACTCGATCACGCAAAAACGGCTGAACGGATTTGAATGAAATTTGGCACACACATAGTAAATTACCTCACCAGATCGGGGACACTTTGGCGCAGTTGGTGAGCTTAAGCGCGTTAAAGCGTAACCAAGAGCCCCTGTCACTGTTTTCCTGTTGTGTGCTGCAGCCCCTCTGTATGTTATATATATTTCTTGTGGGGATTGGGGTCTCCACTGCTGCGTGCATACTTTGCAAAAAAATTGCATTAAAAGTTGGTTTGTGCTGCTCACCCCTTGATAATAGATTATAATTTTCCCCTTGTGAGCCTGCATAACCACGCCCACCTCTAGCACAGTTAAGCATATAAATGAGTGCTTTGCACATGTCCAGAGAGTTCGTTTGGTAGCTAGTGGAAGGTGAGGTGTTTTTAATTTCTCTTTCTCCTATTTAGTTGACGCTTGGGTTTTTGGATTAGTTCCCACTAGACTGCTGATAAAAACTAGCATTGTATGGTTAGAGTAGGACTCACCAGATCGGGGACACTTTGGCGCAGTTGGTGAGCTTAAGCGCGTTAAAGCGTAACCAAGAGCCCCTGTCACTGTTTTTCCTGTTGTGTGCTGCAGCCCCTCTGTATGTTATATATATTTCTTGTGGGGATTGGGGTCTCCACTGCTGCGTGCATACTTTGCAAAAAAATTGCATTAAAAGTTGGTTTGTGCTGCTCACCCCTTGATAATAGATTATAATTTTCCCCTTGTGAGCCTGCATAACCACGCCCACCTCTAGCACAGTTAAGCATATAAATGAGTGCTTTGCACATGTCCAGAGAGTTCGTTTGGTAGCTAGTGGAAGGTGAGGTGTTTTTAATTTCTCTTTCTCCTATTTAGTTGACGCTTGGGTTTTTGGATTAGTTCCCACTAGACTGCTGATAAAAACTAGCATTGTATGGTTAGAGTAGGACTCACCAGATCGGGGACACTTTGGCGCAGTTGGTGAGCTTAAGCGCGTTAAAGCGTAACCAAGAGCCCCTGTCACTGTTTTCCTGTTGTGTGCTGCAGCCCCTCTGTATGTTATATATATTTCTTGTGGGGATTGGGGTCTCCACTGCTGCGTGCATACTTTGCAAAAAAATTGCATTAAAAGTTGGTTTGTGCTGCTCACCCCTTGATAATAGATTATAATTTTCCCCTTGTGAGCCTGCATAACCACGCCCACCTCTAGCACAGTTAAGCATATAAATGAGTGCTTTGCACATGTCCAGAGAGTTCGTTTGGTAGCTAGTGGAAGGTGAGGTGTTTTTAATTTCTCTTTCTCCTATTTAGTTGACGCTTGGGTTTTTGGATTAGTTCCCACTAGACTGCTGATAAAAACTAGCATTGTATGGTTAGAGTAGGACTCACCAGATCGGGGACACTTTGGCGCAGTTGGTGAGCTTAAGCGCGTTAAAGCGTAACCAAGAGCCCCTGTCACTGTTTTCCTGTTGTGTGCTGCAGCCCCTCTGTATGTTATATATATTTCTTGTGGGGATTGGGGTCTCCACTGCTGCGTGCATACTTTGCAAAAAAATTGCATTAAAAGTTGGTTTGTGCTGCTCACCCCTTGATAATAGATTATAATTTTCCCCTTGTGAGCCTGCATAACCACGCCCACCTCTAGCACAGTTAAGCATATAAATGAGTGCTTTGCACATGTCCAGAGAGTTCGTTTGGTAGCTAGTGGAAGGTGAGGTGTTTTTAATTTCTCTTTCTCCTATTTAGTTGACGCTTGGGTTTTTGGATTAGTTCCCACTAGACTGCTGATAAAAACTAGCATTGTATGGTTAGAGTAGGACTCACCAGATCGGGGACACTTTGGCGCAGTTGGTGAGCTTAAGCGCGTTAAAGCGTAACCAAGAGCCCCTGTCACTGTTTTCCTGTTGTGTGCTGCAGCCCCTCTGTATGTTATATATATTTCTTGTGGGGATTGGGGTCTCCACTGCTGCGTGCATACTTTGCAAAAAAATTGCATTAAAAGTTGGTTTGTGCTGCTCACCCCTTGATAATAGATTATAATTTTCCCCTTGTGAGCCTGCATAACCACGCCCACCTCTAGCACAGTTAAGCATATAAATGAGTGCTTTGCACATGTCCAGAGAGTTCGTTTGGTAGCTAGTGGAAGGTGAGGTGTTTTTAATTTCTCTTTCTCCTATTTAGTTGACGCTTGGGTTTTTGGATTAGTTCCCACTAGACTGCTGATAAAAACTAGCATTGTATGGTTAGAGTAGGACTCACCAGATCGGGGACACTTTGGCGCAGTTGGTGAGCTTAAGCGCGTTAAAGCATAACCAAGAGCCCCTGTCACTGTTTTCCTGTTGTGTGCTGCAGCCCCTCTGTATGTTATATATATTTCTTGTGGGGATTGGGGTCTCCACTGCTGCGTGCATACTTTGCAAAAAAATTGCATTAAAAGTTGGTTTGTGCTGCTCACCCCTTGATAATAGATAGTAAATTACCTGGAATAACATATAGGATACTTTTTATTCCCATAACCAAAAAGGGGGCGGAGACAAATACAAATTTCACTGGAAATGTAAACTGCAGCCATTCTTACACTAAGTCTCTTAGCCCCCTCTATATACTCCAAATTCTTGTGATCTGTATAAACTGTGATAATGTGTTCTGCACCCTCTAACCAGTGTCGCCATTCCTCAAAAGCTAATTTGATGGCCAAGAGCTCCCGGTTGCCGATGTCATAGTTTTTCTCAGCGGGTGAAAATCTGCGAGAAAAGTAGGCACATGGGTGAAGCTTGCCCTGTAAGCCTGACCTCTGAGACAAGACAGCTCCCACCCCCACCTCTGAGGCATCAACCTCCACGATGAAGGGAAAGGTGACATCAACATGCCTCAGTACAGGGGCAGAACAGAACAGTTTTTTTAGGGTCAAAAAGGCCGCATGAGCATCAGGAGACCAGTGATGAGTGTCAGCCCCTTTCCTGGTGAGACTGGTGAGAGGAGAGATGATGGTAGAGTACCCCTTAATGAACCTTCGGTAGTAATTGGCAAACCCCAGAAATCTCTGAAGTGCCTTCAGCCCCACAGGCTGAGGCCACTCCAGGACAGCAGAAACTTTCCCTGGGTCCATCGAGAGGCCAGAAGTGGAGATAATGTACCCCAAGAAGGCCACTGACTCTACCTCGAAGAGGCATTTCTCCAGTTTGGCATAAAGTTGATTCTGTCTTAACTTCTTTAGCACTCATCTGACATGCTGGCGATGTTCAGAGAGACTGGATGAAAAGATTAGTATATCGTCCAAGTAGACCAGAACAAACTTTCCCAATACTTCCCTGAACACCTCATTAATTAACTCCTGGAAGACGGCCGGCGCGTTACACAACCCGAAGGGCATCACCAGGTACTCGTAATGCCCGTCGGGTGTGTTGAAGGCCGTCTTCCATTCGTCACCATCCCTGATACGGACTAGGTTGTATGCACCCCTGAGATCTAGCTTGGAAAAAATCTTGGTGTTGGTCACCTGTGTGAACAAATCGTCAATCAAGGGCAAAGGGTAGCGGTTTTTCACTGTGATCTTATTCAGGCCTCGATAATCAATACAAGGGCGGAGGCCTCCGTCTTTTTTCTTTACAAAAAAGAAACCTGCCCTGGCTGCTGGTGAACGGGAGGGACGGATGAACCCTTTCGCCAAGTTTTCCCTGATGTATTCCTGCATAGCTAGTTTCTCCGGCCCAGACAGGTTATAAAGATGACCCCTGGGTGGCATACAACCAGATCTCAGATCGATGGGACAATCGAAGGCACGGTGGGGGGGAAGTTTATCCGCTGACTTGGGACAGAAGACGTCAGCAAATTCTGCGTATTGTCTCGGCACACCTTCCACCTGAATGTTGGTGTTACCCATGGTTACTTTCGCTAAACAATGATGATAACAATGGGATGACCCGCTCGTTAGCTGACCTGAAACCCAATCTATCTGAGGAGAGTGAATTTGTAACCAGGGCATGCCAAGAATGATGGTAGAGGTTGCCATATGCAAGACCAGAAATTGCAGATTCTCCCCATGTAATACCCCCACACTGAATCGCAAAGTTGGAGTACGGGATAAGGGATGTCTACTTTGCAGAGGAGAGTCATCTACAGCAGTGACCAGGATCGGCTGATCCAAGGGGAGCATGGGTATTCCCAATTTTTTAGCAAACTCGTAATCTATAAAATTAGCCGCTGACCCGGAATCAATGAAAGCTTCAGTGGTAGCAGTCTGACCCTCCCATGTGACAGAATAGGGAAGGAGTAGATGATTGTTATGTAGAGGTAAAGACTGCGCGCCTAGGGTATTACCTCTGACTACTCCTAGGCGGCAGCGTTTCCCGACTTCCTGGGGCAATTCTGCACTCTATGAGTCTCCTCTGCACAGTATAAACAGAGCTGTTCTGTTTTCCTGCGATTCCTCTCTGACCGCGTCAACTTGGACTGACCAATTTGCATTGGCTCAGGTGGCGGTGAGGCAGGTGGAGGAGCGGCATAGGAGACATATCTGAACCTGTCTTTACCACGGGTTTGTTTTTGATATCGTAACCGACGATCAACCCGTACTGCTAAAGAGATTGCTTCATCAATGGTTTTCGGTTCAGGGTGTCCCAACATCAATTCAGAAACTGCGTCTGACAACCCTGATAGAAAACAATCCAGCAACGCAAAAGCCCCCCACCTAGCCGACACCGACCACTTCCTGAACTCAGCTGCTTAAACTTCTACTGGATCCTTGCCGTGGCGCAAGGTCTTCAACTTCCGCTCAGCGGTAGAGGCAATGTCTGGATCATCATAAATTATGGCCATGGACTTAAAAAACCCCTCAACTGACCTGAGTGCTTCATGCCCTGATGATAAACTATACGCCCAGGTCTGAGCATCCCCTGAGAGTAAGGTCTTAATAAAGATAATTCTCTGTGCCTCAGTTCCTGACAGATTGGGCCTCAGTTCAAAATATGACATTACACGATTCTTAAAATTCTGAAAGTCAGATCTATGGCCAGAAAACCTTTTCGGGTACAGACATCCTTAAGTCTGTGACTGGAGGGGATCGCACTGAATTTACAGTCGTCTGAAGGACTTGTAGTGACCCAGATAAAGCAGAGATCTGGGCCTGCTGACCGTCCATCACTCTGATGAGATTTTCCACCGAGGTGGTGAGTGTGTCAAGACGACTGTTAAGTGCGTCCATATTGTTTTGGTCTGGCGTTCTGTAATGATAGGTGTCAGCAACCAGAGAGAATCTGATTCTTGGCGATCTGCAGTATCACCAAGAATACAGATATACCTGATTATTGATGATCTGCAGAATCGCCAATAATCCAAGTATAACTAACCTCTAGACTAGAAAAAATATAAGTGGAACCATTGTAATGAATAGGTGTGTGCTCTATGTGCAGGTACCAGCACTGGTAAAAATGGAACACTTACAAAAGGAAGAAGAACAAACCAGTATATGCTGCTCAGAAACTGCACTTTATTAATTAATCATTAAAACACACACTTTGATTTCATTGAAATGTCAGGGATCCCTGGCAATAATAGTACTGTGAAATACAATATTAAGTGCTGCAGACTATGAGGACAGTTGGGAAAATCCCTTAAGAAAAGCTTATTTCCCTGAACAGGGATCAACCCCTAAAGAGCTGGTTGCTGGTATACGGGAATTAGGGCAAGGCTGTGTGCCAAACAATTATAGAGCCGCCTGCCCACCCCTAAGGCCGATTAAGCTGGTCTGATATCCTTGCTGACGCCCTAACTGCATCCGCGTGAGGGACCCAGGAAGAAATGTCCTGGGGATCAAAACCACTCACAGAGGGCAGAAAGAATGTGACCAATATGATCAATGATCAACCTCTCAGCAACCCACAAGAAAAAGGGGGAGGGGGAGGGAAACCACCCAGATGGTAGGACATATGCTGTTCAATAAATCAGGGATATTGAGGACACCCTATCCCAAGCTGTGAGGAAACCAATCATAGGGTTATTTTGTAAAGGTTATAACCACTCACAGAGGATGAAAGGGTGTGACCAATATGATCAATAATAAGCTATTCATAGAATGCAAAAAAGCCGGTAAACATTTCAATATGTGAGAATGCCGCCTGAAAAAAAATAGTTATGCCAAAACCACACTGGAGTACAAATAATTTGATGGTCTAAGCAGATTCCCAAATCAGAGTCTCTGGTGTGTGGCTGCAAGGAAGAAACGCCACATATGCCTTGGGCCTGCAATGAAATCCAAAAGATTTGAAGTCCAGTCACAGCATGGTTAGTAGTGTGGCTGAGAATGATTGGAAGGGCCTATTACATAAGGCCAACAATTGGGTAGTTTACAGTTCTCAGTCCAGAGCGTACACCTTCAAGTATAGATCATCTCAGATGCCCATATAAATTATATATCGCCACAACATTGCATAGTATTGGTCAGCAAAGGATCTTTGAATATGCCAAAAAGTCTGTGCTGGATAATAACAAATTCCACCAGAACCAGCCACACCTGCTACTGCATCCACAAAGATCACCCTTTATGTATATGGATGCTCACGTTAGCAGTTAGTGGGCAATAGATAGAGCGCTGCAAACAAAGCACCTGGTATTGCCAGTGAAGAGAAACCGCATAGTCAGTTGCACATAATGGTTGATACCACGCTTAGTTTGTATAGTTGCTGGCATATGGCAGTTATTGTGCCGTCAGTATAGCGCTGCAGGCAGAACTCCAGGCGTTTCTGATGGTATCAAACTGGATAGCCTAGTCCACCATGCGGAAGATGTCACAGAAAGCCGCTATGCACCCAATCACTGTAGGATCGATGTCCATGATGTGCCATTTATGCATGCTATGAGTAGCAAGAATGCGCTGGAGTTACTTATCTGATCCAATGGTGTACTGTAATCGGCAAACTGCATGCGGATTCCGTACAAGGCGGCTGCTAGTGGCTTGGCTAGATGGCGGCAGGCAAACTCTCCCACGTGTGGTAATGGCGGCGGCTCACATAGATCAAACCCGGCTATGAGATACTGCTTAGCGTAGCATGACGTCTACGCATTTCGCCCCGCCCACCGGAGCTTCATCAGGACGTGCTACGTCATCACGCCTGCTGTATCAAGGTTCCCTCTATTTATATTACTCGGTCTGAAATTGGCATCATTCCAAACAGACCCCATCTAGTGGTGGGAACCGAGAACAGCTGGCACTGCATTATGGAGACATCTTGTGGTCAAAAAGGGTAATACAGGGCCCTACCAAACAGACAGACCATAGTGTGGACTAATGGATACCCAATTCACAGCTAATACCTAATGGAAGAGAAATTTTAAATTTTAAATTTTAGAAGATGGGGATCCTATTTTAAAAATACTTTGAGATTAAGATCCACATTAAGCCCTAGGGGAACCAAAGTCTTAAGCTGATATATCCAGAAACTTTCCTTTTTAATTAGCTGAGCTTTCATATTACGATACCTGATACCCGGATCTAACCGATAAATAGCCTTAAATTTTAGACCCGATGGGTCTGAATCATGAAACTCTGCAAAATGGGAAGCTATTGGGGTTTTATCTCTTTTTTCCTCTTCTGCTGAATCCACAATTGCTCTCACATGTTCCTGAATTCTAGTACGTAATTCCCTTTCCTCTAGACACCTGAAGCATGTAAGTGTTTGGTGTAACAGTAGAAATAGGACCACCGGGGTAGCAGGTGGTCCTATAAGTAGAGATGAGACTCTACTGCAGTCAAGGACTCCAGAAGGGTGAGTCCCTGACTGGTTTACAGAAAGGCCCCCCTCTGAGGAGCAGGGGACCCCTGCAGGAGGGCTGAGCACCCAAGGAGTGGGTGACAGCCAGAAAGGTCAGACAGGCCGGGTCGGCAACACACGGGCAAATAAGGTACAGAGACAGGAGGCTGATTCGGTAACCAGGCAGGGTCGGCAACAGTAGATCAGATGTGCGAAGGCACCGAATCAGAAAGCAGAAGAGGAGTCAGGAAAGCTACAAGTCATAAACAGATATCCAATAATGCCTAGTCTAGAGTGTGAGGTCCGTGGTCTCACACCCAGGAACTGGTCTAAGGAATAACACAGATGATAATACAGTATTCCTAGTCTGGGGTGTGAGGTCCGTGGTCTCAACACCCTGGAAATAGTCTAGAGAATAACACAGATGATATACAGTATTCCTAGTCTGGAGTGTGAGGTCCGTGGTCTCAACACCCTGGAACTAGTCTAGAGAATAACACAGATGATATACAGTATTCCTAGTCTGGAGTGTGAGGTCCGTGGTCTCAACACCCTGGAACTAGTCTAGAGAATAACACAGATAATATACAGTAAACTGGCTAAGCGTGGATTCCCAGGTCCACCTGGTTCAACCACACAGAAGGATCTGACTAAGGTCTGAGTGCTCACACATAGGTATTCGCAACGCAAGACAACCAGCAACTGAACAGCAAGAGGTATATATAGCAAAAGCGCTCCACAGCGCCGCCCAGCTCCCATCAACCAATCATCTGCTGAGCTGGGACCAGCTGACCGCCTCGATCAGCTGACCCTTCTCCTATTGGCATAAAGAGCCTGTCTTGCGGTGCACGCGCGCGTAGCTCTCCATCTGTGTGCACTACTAGGTCCAGACAAACCAGACGCATGTTGCTGCGGGGAAACCGCCGCTCTGTACGCGGACACCGCCACCTCACTGTCAGACCGCGCGGCGGTTTCTCCGCAATCCATCACAACATCTTAGTAAGGGGGCTTTTAGGACCATTGTAGTCCCTTACACACTCCAATGAGTTCTGGGTCACCATGAGCTCGCTGGTTAGTCTGTACCTCTCGGTGTTACAAGCCCTACTGCATAGAGCCAAATGAATCCATACCCTGCACTGATGAGGAGCAAACTATCTGAAACAGTCTGTATGCATGTTGGATTATTATGGCTCTGTACAAATTAACAAGTTGACACATCATTGCAATCCAGCGGTGCTGGGGGTGTGTTTAGCTTCTAAGGGTAACAATGGTTAATTTGCATATAGTCAGCAGTGATGCACTGGGAGACATCTCAAGCTCACTCCAACCTGAATTATTGCAAATTCTTTCTGTTTTAAGAAAGCAAACTTTTGTTTTTCTTACACTGTTAATGGTAGGGTTCTCAAACTTTGCACAGTTGGTCATTGGGTGACTAGGATTATTATTCAGAAAAGTGGTTGGAGCCTATAAAAGCCAATCAAAATTCACATATTGATTTTTCAAGGGGAATATTTACATTTCTGCCATTCTGGCACTGTTAATGGCACAAGCCTCAAACCTGGTATAGTTGATCATTGGGTGACTGGGGTTCAATTTCAGAAAGGGGGTGGAGCCACAAATAGCCAATCAGATTTGTTTCATTCCAATGCAAATTATTGTTGCCAAACACCGCAAAGCTCACAAACTTGGTAATTGAGTAATTGATTAATTGTGTGTTAGGGTTAGGAAAGTGGGCACAGCCAACACCAGCCAAATACATAAGTGGGCAATGCAGGGTCATAAGTGGGCGGAGACAAATACAAATTTTACTGGGAACATGTAAACAGCAGCCATTCTTACACTGTTAATGGTAGGGTTCTCAAAAAATGGTCGGATACCTGGGTTTACCCGGATCCGGATGAGCATCCCTGCATTGTAGTCCCTTACACACTCCAATGAGTTCTGGGTCACCATGAGCTGCTGGTTAGTCTGTACCTCTCGGTGTTACAAGCCCTACTCCATAGAACCAAATTAATCCATGCCATGCACTGATGAGGATCAAACAATCCAAAACAGTCTGTATGCATGTTGGCTTATTATGGCTCTGTACAATTTAACAAGATGACACATCATTGCATTCCAGCGGTTCTGGAGGTGTGTTTAGCTTCTAAAGGTAACAATGGTTAATTTGCATATATTCAGCAGTGATGCACTGGGAGACATCTCAAGATCACTCCAACCTGAATTATCGCAAATTCATTCTGTTTTAAGAAAGCAAACTTTTGTTTTTCTTACACTGTTAATGGCAGGGTTCTCAAACTTTGCACAGTTGGTCGTTGGGTGACTAGGATTATTATTCAGAAAAGTGGTTGGAGCCTATAAAAGCCAATTAAAATTCACATATTGATTTTTCAGGGGAATATTTCATCGCTGCCATTCTTGCACTGTTAACGGCACAAGCCTCAAACCTGGTACAGTTGATCATTGTGTGACTGGGGTTTAAATTTATATAAGGGGGTGGAGCCCCAAACAGCCAATCTGATTTGTTTCATTTTAATGCAGGTTATTGATGCCAAAGACCGCAAAGCTCACAAACTTGGTCATTGAGTAATTGATTAATTGTGTGTTAGGGTTAGGAAAGTGGGCGCAGCCAACACCAGCCAAATACATAATCGGGCAATGCTGGGTCATCAGTAGGTGGAGACAAATACAAATTTCACTGAGAAAATGTAAACTGCAGCAATTCTTACACTATTAATGGCAGGGTTCTTAAACTTTGCACAGTTGGTCACTGGGTGACTGAGATTAATATTCAGAAAAGTGGGTGGAGCCTACAAAAGCCAATCAAAATCCACCTATTAATCTTTAAGGGGAATATTTAATTGATGCCATTCTTGCACTGTTAATGGCACAAGCCTCTTGCACTGTTAATCACCTGTACCTGGTACAGTTTGTCATTGGGTGATTGGGGTTCGAATTCAGAAAAGGGGTGGAGCCACAGCCAATCAGATTTATTAAATTTCAATGCAAATTATTGATGCCAAAGATCGCAAAGCTCACAAACTTGGTCATTAAGTAATTTTGTGTTAGGGTTAGAAAAAGTGGGCGGAGCCAACACCAGCCAAATACATACCTGGGCAATGCCGAGTCATCAGTGGGTGGAGACAAACACAAATTTCACTGGGAAAATGTAAACTGCAGCCATTCTTACACTATTAATTGTAGGGTTCTAAAACTTTGCACAGTTGGTCACTGGGTGACTGGGATTAATATTCAGAAAAGTGAGTGGAGCCTACAAAAACCAATCACAATTCACCTATTGATTTTCAAGGCAAATATTTAATTGCTACCATTTTTGCACTGTTAATGGCACAAGCCTCAGGTACAGTTGATCATTGGGTGACTGGGGCTAAATATTTAGAAAAGGGGTGGGGCCACAAACAGCAAATCAGATGTGTTTCATTTCAATGAAAATTACTCATGCCAAAGACCACAAATCTCACAAACTTGGTCATTGACTATTGACAATTGTGTGTTAGGGTTCGAAAAAGTGGCCACAGCCAACAGCAGCCAAATACATACCCGGGAAACATCAGGACATCAGTGGGTGGAGAAAAATACAAATTTCACTGCCAGAATGTAAACTGCAGCCATTCTTACACTGTCTGTCAATGGCAGGGTTCTTAAACTTTGCACAGTTGGTCACTGGGTGACTGGGATTAATATTAAGAAAAGTGGGTGGAGCCTACAAAAGCTAATCAAAATTCACCTATTGATTTTGAAAGGAGTGGAGCCACAGCCAATTAGATTTATTTCATTTCAATGCCAATTATTGATGCCAAAGACTGCAAGGCTCACAAACTAGGTCATCATTGAGTAATTGTGTGTTAGGATTAGAAAAAGTGGGCAGAGCTAACACTAGCCAATTACATACCTGGGCAACGCCGGGCGACCAGCTAGTATTCAATAAAAACATGTTTTCCTACTTTTTATATGCCATATGGTTATCATATTTGCTTTTTGTGCATAAGTATTATTATTCATTTAGAAATAATTAGTTCCCAAAGTACAATTTTTTTTGCTCTGAGAGCTGCCTTTGCATTTTATTCATAACTGTTTTTTTCATCTTATAATACAAGCAGAAATGCTTTCTGATGCTGGGAATACAAGGCTCGATTCTGAGCCATTTAGATGGCTTGATAGATAATTTCCAACACGTCCGATCTCTGGTTCGTTCATTTCCGCGCTCGATTCTGCATTGAGGACAATGCAAAAAGATAAGTAAAATGAGGGGAAGATAAGAGAATCGCCTGCGTAATCGAGCAGCAAAATCGAGCCATGTATGCCCAGCATGAGTGTCTGTGTTCAGGAGAGTCTGCACAGAGGTATTTACTTAATTGTATGAAGTGAGGAATGTAAACACAAGACAACATAACATTATCTCCGGTTTGGAAGCGTCCAGCTTTCTCTGCAGGGAACTTGTAAGTCCTGTGTTTAATTAATTGAATGCTGTTCTAGTAAAAAAAAAAGTGGTAGTACATAATATGCTGTAAATAATATTTCAGAGCAAAGGAGAAATGCTGGGTTTCATTCTGCTTTAAAGATAAATTGGTCCATACAGATTTAGGTTCCAATAAACATAGATTACACAGATCTAGTAGACCCAATGGCACATATCCATGTTTGGGTTGTGTCCATTGCAATAGTGTCATTAAAGGTAACTATATTACACATCCTTATAGTGGTAACATTTTTTTACATCAATGGCCAGTATGTCTTTATTCCCTTAAATGTCCATGTGAGTTCTTGTATATTAGACAGACCACCCAAAGGATGAAGGATAGGTTATCAGGCTGTAAAAGCACTATTAGGAAACCAGCAATAGTTATCAGTACCACATCACTTTATACAAGCAGGTCATTCAGTGAATCAACTAAGATTTCAGATCTTAGAACAGGTAAATCCCCCTAGAAGAGAAGATAACAGAATTAAAAAATTACTTTATCGACAATCAATATGGATACGCAGACTTGATACTCTTAAACTCTTAAAAGAGGGCTGAATAGGGAATACGATATTGTAACGATCGGTGAAGCACAGAGAGGATCTGATTACTGGTGATCTGCAGTATCACAGGGAATACAGATGTATACCAGATTATAAGTGATCTGCAGTATCACCGATAATCCGATATACCAGCTAACCTCTGTTCACCTGAGTAGAGTGTAGTGTTTTGGTGTAACAGTAACACTTAGAGGACTAGGCCTCAGCGCAGTAAGGAGTACTGCACGGATTCCTTCCGAAGACCTGAGCTCTCCAAGGCGGGAGGAGTCAGGCTGACAGTAGGAAGGATTGTCTGAAAGTAACCCTCTGGAGGAGGTGTCACTAACAGAACGGGGAACCGCCTCTAACAGTAAGGTCGGTTCTCGAGGTCGGACAAGCCAGGTCGTACACACACGGACAGATAAAGTACAAGATCAGGAGGCAAAGGCAGAGTCTAAGTACAGGCAGGGTTCGGCAACAGGGTATCAGATATATCGAGGTACAAGATCAGGAGGCAGAAGCAGGGTCTAGGATGAGCCGGGGTTCGGCAACAGAGTATCAGAAATATCGAGGTACAAGATCAGAGTTCAGGAGGATAGTCAGGCAGGCAATAGGTCATAACAGATAATCACAATCAAACTAGTACTTTAAGCTATCAACAGAAACTAGCTAAGTGTAGGATTACAGCTCCAGCTGGTCCCGGCACACTTGCGGATCTGACTACGGATCTGGGTGCTCCCACATATGTGATCACAACGCCAGACAAAGAGCAAGTGAACAGCCAGCAGTATATATACACAAGGACCTTTCCAGGACCTCCCTAATTGCTGGACCAATGAGAGTAGTGGAAAATGTCAGCCTGGTCAGCCGACTCCCTTCTGGCTGTTATTTAAGCTCTGCCTCTGTGCGCGCGCGCGTGTCACTCTGAATCCAGGTGGACTACCAGTCCCATCCACACCAGTACTGTTTTGCAATGTATCCAGTGAACCGAGTGCGGGAGCCGCCTCCAATGCGGATTCCACCGCTCTGCCTATGCGGCATGCGGCGTTTTTTCCGCGTTGTGACGCCATGCTGGACGCGGAAACAGCCGCCTCACCTTGAGAGGCAGCGGCTTTTCCGCGTTTCATCACAGTACCCCCCCCCGAGGAGTGGACTCCAGACAACTCCTACCAGGTTTCTCGGGGTGTAAGGCATGAAACTCTTTCCTCAATTCATCCGCATGCATGCGAGTCCCCGGTACCCATTGTCTCTCCTCAATGCCATACCCCTTCCAGTGTACGAGATATTGTACCGAGTTTTGTACAAGGCGTGAATCTAAAATCTTTTCTACCTCGTACTCAGGTTGGTCATTTACCACCACAGGAGGAGTGGGACCCACATGGACTGCTGGCTTAAGCAGGGATACGTGGAAGGACCTTACCCCACGCATGCTGGCGGGAAGATCAACGGAGTAAGTAACGTTGTTGATCTTCTTGGCTACTGAAAATGGACCCACAAACCTGGGGCCTAGTTTATCCGAGGGCTGTCTCAGGGTCAAGTGACGAGTGGACACCCAGACCAAGTCTCCTGGCTGGAACTTCCATTCCAATGAGCGTCTTTTGTCAGCCTGACCCTTTTGACTCTGGAATGCCCTTTCCAGATTACTCTTCACCGTCCCCCAGATGTCTTTAAATGCCCTGTGCCAGGCTTCCAGGGTTGGAAACGGAGAAGAGGCAACTGGCAAGGTGGAGAATTTGGGCGATCTCCCCGTCACCACCTGAAAAGGAGAAAATCCGGAGGAGGAATTTCTCAGGTTATTTTGAGCAAACTCTGCGAAAGGCAAGAATCTGACCCAGTCGTCTTGTGCCTCCGCAACATAACATCTCAAAAATTGTTCTGGGGACTGATTTATCCTCTCAGTCTGGCCATTTGTCTGAGGGTGGTAGCCCGACGAGAATGACAGCTTCATGCCCATTATATGGCAAAAAGCCTTCCAAAATCTGGAAACAAATTGGACTCCTCTGTCTGAAACTATGTTTTCTGGAATGCCGTGTAAACGGAAAATGTGGACGATGAATAACTCGGCCAATTCCTGAGCCGAGGGGAGTCCTTTTAAGGGCACAAAATGGGCCATTTTGCTAAAGCGGTCGACCACCACCCAAATGACTGACATGCCTTCAGATCCGGGAAGCTCACCCACAAAATCCATGGACAGGTGGGTCCACGGCTCACTCGGGGTGGGCAAAGGCTGCAAGGTAACGACAGGTGCCAGCCGGGAGGGTTTGCTTTTCGCACATATCGTACACTCCCTAACATATTCCCTGCAATCCGCTGCCAAGAAAGGCCACCAGGCGCATCTGGCCACCAGATCCTGTGTTCTAGATGCCCCAGGATGCCTAGCATTCTTGTGCGCATGGAACATCTCTAGAACCCGGAGACGAAAAGGTAGGGGAATGAACATAACCCCTGCGGGCTTCCCTTCCGGGATATCTTGTTGGAAGGGGACCAAAGTCTCCTTCAGATCTTCCCAAGTTCCAGTTGCTGCTAGTACCAACTTCTGGGGAATAATGGTCTCTGGAACGGAGGGCTGTGCTGTCTCTGGCTCGAAGTACCTAGATAAAGCATCTGCTTTAACATTTTTGCTACCCGGAGTGTATGTAATAATGAAACTGAACCTGGAGAAAAATAACGACCATCGAGCCTGACGGGGGCTCAACCTCTTAGCCCCCTCGATGTATTCTAAGTTTTTGTGATCAGTGTAAACCGTGATCGTATGCTCTGCTCCCTCTAACCAATGTCGCCATTCCTCGAAAGCCAATTTAATGGCCAGGAGCTCCCTGTTGCCTATATCGTAGTTCCTTTCTGCTGGGGAGAATCTACGGGAGAAGTAAGCACACGGGTGTATTCTACCCTGCAAGCCCGATCGCTGAGACAGCACAGCCCCCACTCCGACCTCTGAAGCATCTACTTCAACAATAAATGGGAAAGAAGTATCCACATGTCTGAGGATGGGTGCCGAACAGAATAGATCCTTCAGGGTGAAAAAAAGCATGTAGAGCCTCAGGAGACCAGTGAGTGGTATCTGCCCCTTTTTTAGTGAGACTGGTAAGGGGAGAAATGACCGTGGAGTACCCCTTTATGAACCGCCTGTAATAGTTAGCAAAGCCGAGAAACCGCTGAAGAGACTTCAGCCCAACCGGCTGAGGCCATTCCAGAACAGCGGAGACCTGGGCAGGGTCCATAGACAGGCCTGTGGTGGAAATTATGTACCCCAGGAAGGCGACAGACGTTACTTCAAAAATACATTTTTCAAGTTTAGCATACAAAGAGTTTTGCCTCAGTTTATTCAAAACAAATTTTACATGGGTCCTATGTTCAGAGAGGTTGTTGGAGAAAATAAGTATATCATCTAGGTAGACTAGAACAAATCTCCCCAACACCTCCCTGAAGACCTCGTTGATGAGTTCCTGGAAAATGGCCGGGGCATTACACAGCCCGAAGGGCATCACCAAGTACTCGTAATGCCCGTCTGGTGTATTAAAGGCCGCTTTCCACTCATCGCCCTTTCTTATGCGTATCAGGTTATACGCGCCCCGCAAATCCAGCTTAGAAAAGATCTTAGCGTCAGTGATCTGTGTGAATAAATCGTCTATCAGGGGCAGCGGATAGCGATTCTTCACCGTAATCTTATTAAGACCCCGGTAATCAATGCAGGGCCGCAGGCCTCCATCTTTTTTTTTAACGAAAAAGAAACCTGCCCTTGGCCAAATTTTCACGAATGTAATCTTGCATGGCCAATTTTTCGGGCCCCCGACAAATTGTACAAATGGCCCCGGGGGGGGAACACAACCTGAACGGAGATCGATGGGACAGTCGAAAGGGCGATGTGGGGGTAACTTATCCGCTGCCTTGGGACAAAATACGTCAGAATATTCCATGTACTGTTCAGGAACCCCCTCCACCTGAACCCTGGTTTGGCCCAAAGTCACCCTCCCTAAACATTGCTGGAAACAACGATCTGACCAGGAAATTAATTGACCAGTGGCCCAATCAATGTGTGGGGAGTGCAGGTGTAGCCATGGCATGCCGAGTATAATTGTGGAGGTGGCCATATGTAACACAAAAAATTGTAACATCTCCCAATGTAATACCCCGATGGTAACTCCTACCTCAGGTGTTAGAGTCAGGGAGTGATTCCTCTGCAGAGGAGAATCATCCACTGCCGTAACCTGCACGGGTGGATCCACCGGTGTGAGCGGAACTCCCAATTTCTTAGCAAACTCAAAATCCATGAAATTTGCAGCGGAGCCTGAATCAATAAAGGCTTCCGTGACCTCGGTTTTATCTTCCCAGGAAACTGTACAGGGAAGAAGCAACCGTCTTTCTTTTAGGGGCGTGAGTTGGGCGCCTAGGGTTTCACCCCTTACAACTCCTAGGCGATAGCGTTTCCCGGCTTATTCTTATCCGGTTTAATGGGACAGTCTCGTACCCTATGTCCCCCTTCACCACAGTATAAACATAACTGTTCAGTCATTCTCCGTCTTCTCTCCACTTGGGTCAGCTTAGACCGACCGATCTGCATCGGCTCAGGTGGAGGCATGACTGGAGATGATGAGGCCGAAGGAGATGGAGTTACCAGGGGTGCTGCGGGAGGTGCTGTATAAGATGTTACCCTGACACGATGACTGCCCCTAGTCTGTCTTTGATAACGTAACCTACGGTCAATTCGAATAGCCGATGAGATGGCCTCATCGACCGTTTTGGGCTCGGGTAGGCTTAACATTAGGTCGGAGACCTCATCTGACAGCCCAGACAGGAAATAATCTAACAACGCATAGGTATCAAACCTGGCCGTAACTGACCACCTACGAAACTCTGCCGCGTAATCTTCGACTGAGCCTTTGCCTTGCCGCAAAAGCTTGATCTTCCGTTCAGAGGTTGCAGCAAGGTCTGGATCGTCGTATATTACTGCCATGGCTTTAAAGAATTCCTCCACTGAGGTCAGAGCTGTATCTGTGGAGGGCAGGTTGTATGCCCAGGACAGGAAGTCGCCAGTTAACAAAGTCTTAATAAAAATGACCCGTTGGTTCTCAGTTCCCAAGGATCGGGGTCTCAACTCGAAATATGATAACACTCTACTCTTAAAATTCCGAAAGTCAAATTTGTGGCCGGAAAATTTATCAGGTACGGGCATACGTATGTCATCACTAGGAGGGGATCGCATCGAATCAACTGACGTCTGAAGGGTTCGCACAGAGCCTGTTAGGGCATCAATTAAGGCTTTGTGCTGGCCCAGTGCTTGATGGATGTTATCCACCGAGGTGGCAAGCATATTCAGAGGGTCAGCGCGGGCGTCCATCTGTTTTTTGGTCTGGCGTTCTGTAACGATCGGTGAAGCACAAAGAGGATCTGATTACCGGTGATCTGCAGTATCACAGGGAATACAGATGTATACCAGATTATAAGTGATCTGCAGTATCACCGATAATCCGATATACCAGCTAACCTCTGTTCACCTGAGTAGAGTGTAGTGTTTGGTGTAACAGTAACACAGAGGACTAAGCCTCAGCGCAGTCAGGAGTACTGCACGGATTCCTTCCGCAGACCTGGACTCTCCAAGACGGGAGGAGTCAGGCTGACAGTAGGAAGGATTGTCTGAAAGTAACCCTCTGGAGGAGGTGTCACTAACAGAACGGGGAACCGCCTCTAACAGTAAGGTCGGTTCTGGAGGTCGGACAAGCCAGGTCGTACACACACGGACAGATAAAGTACAAGATCAGGAGGCAAAGGCAGAGTCTAAGTACAGGCAGGGTTCGGCAACGGGGTATCAGATAGATCGAGGTACAAAATCAGGAGGCAGAAGCAGGGTCTAGGATGAGCCGGGGTTCGGCAACAGAGTATCAGAAATATCGAGGTACAAGATCAGAGTTCAGGAGGATAGTCAGGCAGGCAATAGGTCATAACAGATAATCACAATCAAACTAGTACTTTAAAGAGAATCTGTATTGTTAGAATCGCACAAAAGTAAACATACCAGTGTGTTAGGGGACATCTCCTATTCCCCTCTGTCACAATTTCGCCGCTCCCCGCCGCATTAAAAGTAGTCAAAAACAGATTTAAAAAGTTTGTTTATAAACAAAGAAAATGGCCACCAAAACAGGAAGTAGGTTGATGTACAGTATGTCCACACATAGAAAATACATCCATACACAAGCAGGCTGTACACAGCTTTCCTTTTGTATCTCAAGAGATCACTTGTGTGTTTACCTTCTGTCCCCTTCAGCTCTCATGCACTGAATACTAGTGGGAGGCTGATCGTTTCTTCCTGCAGACAACTCTGCCTGTGCCTGTGTCTGTAATTCCTCAGCATGTGTCAGCCAGCTCCTTTCACAGCCTAACAGAGGAGGATTTTTATCCAGCTCTCTTCTATCACTGATAAGATAGCAGAGAAGCTGCTGGCTTATGTAAACAACACACACACTGGAGTGTGCATAGAGGGGGAAGTGCATAACAGACCAGCACGGAAGAGTTGGCAGCGTTCCAGACACAGGCCGACAAGTCTGACAGGGGAAAGATACATTGATTTATTACAGAGACAGTGATAGTACAAAGTGCTGCAGTAAGCCAGAACACATTAGAAAAGGTTTAGGAGCTTGTAGGATGGTAGAAAAAACGTTGTAATTTTTGTTACGGAGTCTCTTTAAGCTATCAACAGAAACTAGCTAAGTGTAGGATTACAGCTCCAGCTGGTCCCGGCACACTTGCGGATCTGACTACGGATCTGGGTGCTCCCACATATGTGATCACAACGCCAGACAAGGAACAAGTGAACAGCCAGCAGTATATATACACAAGGACCTTTCCAGGACCTCCCTAATTGCTGGACCAATGAGAGTAGTGGAAAATGTCAGCTGACCCGCCTGGTCAGCCGACTCCCTTCTGGCTGTTATTTAAGCTCTGCCTCTGTGCGCGCGCGCGTGTCACTCTGAATCCAGGTGGACTACCAGTCCCAGCCACACCAGTACTGTTTTGCAATGTATCCAGTGAACCGAGTGCGGGAGCCGCCTCCAATGCGGATTCCGCCGTTACCAATGCGGATTCCGCCGCTCTGCCTATGCGGCATGCTGCGTTTTTTCCGCGTTGTGATGCCATGCTGGACGCGGAAACAGGCGCCTCACCTTGAGAGGCAGCGGCTTTTCCGCGTTTCATCACAGATATGACACCTTTTATATAGTGTGATTATGCAGCTTCATTTATATTGCCCTGTTCTTGTCTCCCCTTCTTCCCCATTTTCTTCTTTTACCACGTCTTCCCTTCTTTCCTCCCCCCCCCCCACCCATTCCTTTTCCTTCCTCCCTCCCTTCTCTTTCTTTTCTTTGCTCCTTTAGGGTTTTTCATATACAGGTAGTCTTCGGTTAACAACAACAACAACAAAACAACAACAAATAACATTTGTAAAGCGCTTTTCTCCCGTGGGACTCAAAGCGCATAAGCATGGCTCCGACCATCGTGGTGCAGAGGAAGAATTTTATAAATCTGGAAATGCCAGGCTAAACAGGTGGCTTTTCAGTCTAGATTTGAATAGCTCCAGGGATGGTGCTGTCTTTACTGGGTGTGGTAGGGAGTTCCAGAGAGTAGGGGCAGCATGGCAGAAGGCTCTATCTCCAGATTTTTTGAGGTGCACTCTGGGAGTGACCAAGTTTACAGTACTTGCTGATCTGAGGTTGTGAGAGGTGTGGTGCAGCTTCAGCAAGTCCTTCATGTATCCAGGGCCCAGATTGTGCAGGGATTTGAATGTCAGCAGTCCAATCTTAAAGAGTATTCTCCATTCTATTGGTAGCCAGTGCAGTGAGCGGAGAATCGGTGTAATGTGACAGTGGCGAGGCTGGTTTGTTAGCAATCTGGCAGCAGCATTCTGCACTAATTGCAGGCGACGCAGGTCCTTTTTGGGGAGGCCAACATAAAGGGCATTGCAGTAGTCCAGCCGTGATGTGATGAAGGCGTGGACTAGGGTTGGAAGATCCTCTGGGGGAATCAGATGTTTAATCTTTGCAATCTTCTTCAGATGAAAGAAGGAAGATTTAACTACAGATGAAATTTGGTTTCTGAAACTCAATTCCCCATCGATTAGTACGCCAAGGCTGCGCACAAGGTTGGAGCTGTTTATGTCTGAATTCCCAATCCTGATTGGTGTTGCTTTAGGATAGAGCTGTTTTGATGGCGGGCACTGGCTTTGGACAAACAGGACCTCAGTTTTGTCAGCATTCAGTTTCAACCAGTTATCATTCATCCATGCCTGTAGCTCAGCTAAGCAAGAGTTTATTTTTGGGGTAGGGTCTGTTCCACCAGGTTTGAAGGACAGGTATAGCTGTGTGTCATCGGCATAGCAGTGGTACGTCAGGCCATGTCGTTGGATAAGTGTACCGAGTGGCAACATGTAGATTGCAAACAGCAGAGGGGATAGGATTGATCCTTGTGGCACTCCGAATTGTAGAGGTGCAGGTTTGGACATTATAGGTCCTAGGGATACTCTCTGTGTTCTGTCAGTCAGGAATGATCTGAACCACTGGAGGACTGATCCACTGATGCCACAGTACTCCTGCAGTCTGTTAAGCAGGATTTCATGGTCAACTGTATCAAAAGCCGCTGAGAGATCCAACAGGATTAGGATGGAGCATTCCCCTCTGTCCCTTGCCATGAGCAGATCGTTGCAGACTTGGATGAGGGCTGTTTCACAGCTGTGGTGTTTCTTAAAGCCAGATTGTAGAGGGTCCAGGATGTTGTTTACTGACAGCCTGGTTTCAAGTTGCAGATAGACAGCCTTTTCAATAACTTTACCTAAGAAGGGGAGGTTGGAGACAGGTCTGTAGCTGCTCATAGCATCTGGATCCATGGAAGGTTTTTTAAGAAGGGGCTTGATGATTCCTTCTTTTAGAGAGGTAGGAAACCTCCCTGCTTGCAGAGAGCAATTTACTATTTTGTGAAATGCTGGACCAAGCAGGTCGGGGCATTTCAGCATATGTTTAGTTGGTCCAGGGTCCAGGTCGCAGGTTGTCTGGCGGAGGCGACGGAGTATGTTTGAGATCTCTTCCTCACTAATACTTTTGAAGTCAGTCCAGGGTGTTAGGTTGTTTTTGCAGCTATTTCCAGGAGTTGCATGAGTCTTGGGTGCTGTGGATTGAATGAGAGACCGAATAGAGGATACTTTGTCAGCAAAGTAGCAAACAAATTTCTCACATAGCTCCTTTGAGGGAGTTATGGTAGGTTTTAGACAGGATGGATTACATAGTCTATCAACTGTGTGGAATAGTTGGGCTGGTCTGTTGGCGGCCTTTGCGATCTCCTGTGATAGGTAGAAGGATTTTTTCTTGGTGATCGCATTTTGGTAGCTTTCCAGGTGAGAGACAAGGGTGTGTTTATCTGAATGATACAAGATAGGGACTGTAGGTTCGTTCCTAACCTGAATCTGTTCTTAAGTCGGAACACTGTGCCATCTCTGTCCCCTGTACCTCTTCTGTGCACCCCTCTGTGTCACAACTGCCCTCTGTACCTCCTCTGTGCCTTCAGTGTCCCCCTCTGTGTCACCTCTGACCTCTGTACCTGCTTATACAAGTTTAAAAGCCATTTTTTTTAACTATTTTCTCAAACTAAAGGGCCAATTTGAATTTTTTTGACTTGTTCCCATGGAAACACAGAATCCATGCCGTTCGTATCAGCGGGTAGTTCGTAAGTCGGGCGTTCGTAAGTCGGGGACTACCTGTATATGTAGCTGTGATTCTTTGTGGATCAATATTCATGTGACGCTATGTCGGGACTTTGTCTATTTATGTTTATTGACATAGTGAGTAACCCGTAGTTTGTTTATTCTATTACATATCCTTGCTTTCATTATTTGTTGACTAGCTGATTGCCCGGTGTTGCACGAGTATGTATTTGGCTGGTGTTGGCTCCTCCCAATTTTTTTTTAACCCTAACACACAATTACTCAATGATCAAGTTTGTGAGGTTTGTTTTCTTTGGCATCAATAATTTGCATTGAAATGAAAAACATCTGATTGGCTGTTTGTGGCTCCACCCGCATTTCTGAATTTGAACCCCAGTCACCCAATGACCAACTGTACCAGGTGTGAGGCCTGTGCCATTAACAGTGCAAGAATGGCAGCAATTAAATATTCCCCTTGAGAAGCAATAGGTGAAGTTTGATTCACTTTTGTAGGCTCCACCCACTTTTCTGAATATTAAACCCAGTCACCCAGTGACCAACTGTGCAAAGTTTAAGAACCCTGCCATTAACAGTGTAAGAATGGCTGCAGTTTACATTTTCCCAGTGAAATTTGTATTTGTCTCCACCCACTGAAGACCCGGCATTGCCTGTGCCCACTTTTTCTAACCCTAACGCACAGACACTCAATGACCAGGTTTGTGAGCTTTGGGGTCTTTGGCATCAATAATTTGTATATTCCGATAGAAATTAAACAAATCAGATTGGCTGTTTGTGGTTGCGCCCCTCTCCAGCATTTGAACTTCAGTCACCCAATGACCAACTGTAGCAGGTTTGAGGCATCTGCTATTACCAGTGTAAAAATGGCAGCAATTTAAATATTCCCCTTGAAAATCAACAGGTGAATTTTGATTGGCTATTATATGCTCCGCCCACTTCCCTGAATATTAATCTCAGTCACCCAGTGACCATCTGGGCAAAGTTTGAGATCCCTGCCATTAACAGTGAAGAAGGGCTGCAGTTTACATTTTCCCAGTTAATGACCCTGCCATTAACGGTGTAAGAATGGATGCAGTTTATATTTTCCCAGTGAAATGTGTTTTTGGCTCCGCCTGCTTTTTGTAACCTGGACATACAGTCACTCAATGACCATGTTTGCGAGCTTTGGGTCTTTAGCATCAATTTGTATTTTCCCAGTGAAATGAAACAAATCTGATTGGCTGTTTGTGGCTCTGTCCCCTTTTCTGAATTTGAACCTCAGTAACCCAATTACCAACAGTGCAAGAATGGCAGCAATTGTAATATTCCCCTCGAAAATCAGCAGGTGAATTTGGATTGGCTCCACCCACTTTCCTGAATATTAATCCCAGTCACCCAGTAACCAGCTGTGCAAAGTTTGAGAACCCTGCCGTTAACAGTGAAGAAGGGCTGCAGTTTACATTTTCCCAGAGAAATCTGTTTTTGACTCCACCCAGTTTTTGTAACCTTGATTCACAGTCACTTAATGAGCAAGTTTGTGAGCTTTCGGGTTCCTGGCATCAAAATTGTGCTAATGGAAGCAGTTTATCCAGAAAGGAAATGTGACTGTTTGTGGCTCCACCCCTTTAGTGAATTTGAACGACCGACTGTAGCAGGTTTGAGGCCTCTGGCATTAACAGTGTAAGAATGGCAGCAGTTTCAATATTCCCCTTGAAAATCAATAAGTGAATTTTGATTGGCTCTTGTAGGCTCCACCTACTTTTCTGAATATTAATCCCAGTCACCCAGTGACCAACTGTGTCAAGTTTGAGAACCCTGCCATTAACAGTGTAAGAATAGCTGCAATTTATATTTTCCCATGTAAAAAGTTAGTTGTGTAGTGTCTAACCTTCACATGCAGTCACTCAATGACCAAGTTTATGAGATGTGGGGTCTTTGGCATCAATAAGTTGCATTTTCCCATTGCAATTAAACAAATCTGTTTTTGGCCCACTCCCTTTTCAGCATTTAAACCCCAGTCTGCCAGTGACTGACTGTACCAGATTTGAGACCTCTGCCATTAAGAGTGTATGAATGGCAGCAATGTAAATATTCCCCTTGAAAATCAAAAGGTGAAATTTGATTGGCTGCTTTAGGCTCCACCCACTTTCCTGAATATTAATCCCAGTCACCCAGTGGCCAACTGCGTCAAGTTTGAGAACCCTGCCAATAACAGAGCGGCTGAAATCAATCTAACAAATCTGATTGGCTGTTTGTAGCTCCACCCCCTTTAGTGAATTTGGACCCCAGTCAGCCAATGATTGATTGTATCAGGTTTGAGGCCTCTGCAATTAACAGTGTAAGAATGATAGCAATGTAAATATTCCCCTTGAAAATCAATAGGTGAATTTTGATTGGCTGTTGTAGTCTCCACCCACATTTCTTAATAATAATCCCAGTCACCCAGTGGCCAATTGTGTCAAGTTGCATTTGCTATTAACAGTATAAGAATGGTAGCCGTTTAAATATTCCCTTTGAAAATCAAAAGGTGAATTTTTATTGGCTGTTGTAAACTTCACCCACTTTCCAAAATCTTAATCTCATTCACCCAGTGACCAACTGTGCAAAGTTTGACAACCCTGCCATTAATGGTGTAAGAATGGCTGCAGTTTATATTTTCCCCGCAAACATTTTTTTGGGCTCCACCCACTTTTTGTAACCTTGACACACAGTCACTCAATGACCAAGTTTGTGAGCTTTCAGGTTCCTGGCATCAAAAATGTGCGAATGGAAGCAGTTTATCCACCAAGGAAATCTTATTGGCTGTTTGTGGCCACGCCCCTTTAGTGAATTTGGACCCCAGTCACCTAATGACCGACTGTAGCAAGTTTGAAGCCTCTGCCATTAACAGTGTAAGAATGGCAGCAGTTTAAATATTCCCCTTGAAAATCAATAGGTGAATTTTGATTTGCTGTTGTAGGCTCCACCCACTTTCCTGAATCTTAATCTCATTCACCCAGTGACCAAGTGTGCCAAGTTTGAAAACCCTGCGATGAACAGTCTAAGATTGGCTGCAGTTTACATTTTCCCAATTAAAATAAATGGCTGCAATTTCATTGGCTGTTTTATGGTCCGCCCACTTTTCCTGGGTTTGGAAACATGGTCACCAAGTGACCAACTGTGCCAAGTGTGGGGACTCTGGCTTTATTACTATGAGAATGGCAGCCTTTTCCATTTTTTCCATTGACATGAATGGGTGAAATCTGATTTGCTGTTTGTAGCTCCGCCCAGGTGTGCAGGGGGGCCACGAGACCCCCAGAACATATCATCCCAGGTAGTAAGGGATCTGTATACCAAGTTTCGCTCAAATCGGTCAAGCCGTTTTTGCGTGATCGCGGCACATACACACACACATACACACACACACATACACACACACACACATACCCACATCCAATTTTATATATATAGATAATGTATTTTTCTATGCAGTATGTTGGTGTTGCTAAGAAAGAGAGTCAGTCTGTTGCTACACGATGGAGCAGAAGGCGTACCCTGGGCATTGCGTCATCGTATAGACAGTCACGTGAGCGGCTTACATCTGGGCTCACATGTCTACCTTACCCATGACTAGTGGGCGGCTCTTCCAGCGGCCTGAGAGTCCAAGTTCCCCATCTGGTCCACCACAACAGTGGGCGGGTCCAGAAGGTTGATGCTATCTACGGGTCCTTGTCATTGGTCGGCACTTGTGATGCACTTTGTGTCTGTGGGCGTGCCATTCCGCCCCTTTCGCGTAGGTTGAGGCGTCACTTTGTACGCATGTGCTTTGCATATTAATTAGATGTTCCCCACTAGGTCTGCTAGGTGGGACAAAAGGGGATTGGTCAGCAGCGCATGATTGGTTAAGTCTACATTACTGTGTGTGTATATAGCATGAGAGTTGCACATTATGTTCAGACACTGACAGGGCTTGAGAAAGGAGGATACTCCTCCAAACGTCGCTGGTAACTGTCATGTGTTATTTGGATTAATAAAAGATCTTATTTACATAGATGGTGCCGGCCTCTACCTACTTCACTGATCTATTGGGATTGGAGTGCTGACCTTTCTACAGACTAGACACATCGATTTGAAGACTTCTGGAGTGCTGTCTAACATACTTGTATGTATGGTTATTTTTTTTATTTTTTTTTTCCCCTAACTTCCCCCTCCCCCCCCCCCAGCCAGCCAATCACGGTGATCGGCTGTCATAGGCTTCAGCCTATGAGAGCTGATCACTCTCCTGTGTCCCAGGGGGACAGCTGTGTTACATGGCTGTACCCAGCACAGCGCTGCTGCAGATCGCAGCACTGTACAATGCAAATAGTCTGCGGTTTCGCCGTCAAACAGTCTCTGAGTGGCGATTGCCGCTGGGAGACTGAAGGTGGAGCAGAGCCTACCAAGCGGAGATGCGCACGCATCAGCGCACGCGATCTCCTGCAAATCCCCGCCCCAGGACTTGATGCCAATTGGCGTTAGGCAGTCCCCAGATGGTTAAGTATAAATGTAATGTTTGAGGATCTTTAGAGTTCTCTCGTCCCCTCCCGTAAATACTGGACATACGCTTATCAGGTTATTCACATTAGACGAAGTATGTGCAGATCGACCTAGAGACAGATCTCTCTCTGATTGGAGAGGGATCTGTTGTCTGCCCATACACCACAGGCCGATTGCCGATCAATTTCATGCTGAAAACCATTCGAAATCAGCCTTTTTACCCCGTAGCTACCAGCCTGACTCCAGTCCCCCATAATATTCCATGTGCAACCCTCCACCTTCCCCGGTCCCCAATGCATTACGTATTACCTCTCTCTGCTTCCGCCGATTGTCCCCTGCTGCCTCCGGGCTCGTCCATCCATACACGCGCCCCACGTGGTTGCCATAGTAATGTGGGCATGTATGACATCACACGTGCCCATGTGGCATCCACGTGGGGCGCGCATATGGATGGAGAACGCCCGGCAGCGGGGGACAATCGATGGACGCAGAGAGGTAATGTATAGTGAACGGGGGGGGGGGGGATGGAATGTTAGGGGGGACAGCCTTGCGGCTTTTGTAACTTGTCCTAATAACCAACCATGACACACCAACATCTTGCAGCATGTCCATCCCTGGTCCCGACGTCATGTCATGTGATGCCCTGTTGCCATGGAGACTGATGCTGGATGGCTTTCAGGTGAGTTTTAAGTATCCCCTAGTTACCGTCTGCTCGCTACTCTGCAGGTAGGGAGGGGGGAGGAGAGGGATCCAGCTGCTCATTGGCGGGCCGAAGTAACAGTGCAACTGGGCCTAATCCGGCCCGCGGGCTGTACTTTTCCCTGTATCTCTTCCGCCTACGCTAGCCACACCCTCCACTAGTTACCCAAAGAGCCTGCTTCACAGAGAATGGGTGGAGGAATGTTGATTGGGCAAGTTACCAATATCTATAGTGTTTTCTGTACCACACAGATAGCCGTTTGCCCGTCGAGCACCGCACACCAGAAGACCCTGCAGCTATGAAGAAACAGAGGGGAGACCAGGACCCGTCACCGGAAGAGCCATCGACGAGCCAAGAACAGACGGAGGAGGAGGGGGGTGAGTGTGCTGTGCGGCAATTGCTGTTTACTTTATTCCAGCCTTATCACGAGATACATCCAGCACACCAGTGTACTTACTAAACAACCTCACTTGTGACCTCTCTCACCTAATTGCTCAACCTGTTTCATATTCAATATAAACTATCAGTAGTAAGAGATGGGTGAAATCTGATTGGCTGTTTGTAGCTCCGCCCAGGTGTGCAGGGGGGACGCGAGACCCCCAGAACATATCATCCCAGGTAGTAAGGGATCTGTATACCAAGTTTCATTCAAATAGGTCAACGCACTTGGCTCACTCACTCTGTATGTGCCGCGATCACTCAATCACCTTGACCAATTTGAACGAAACTTGGTATACAGATCCCTTACTACCTGGGATGATATGTTCTGGGGGTCTCGCGTCCCCCCTGCACACCTGGGCGGAGCTACAAACAGCAAATCAGACTTCACCAATTCATTTCAACGGAAAACATTTAAAAGGCTGCCATTCTCACAGCAATCAAGCCAGAGTCCCCAATCTTGGCACAGTTGGTCACTTGATGATCAAAGTTACAACTTTAGGAAAAGTGGGCGGAGCGTAAATCAGTTAATCAAATTTCAGCCATTCATTTTCAATAGGAAAATGTAACCTGCAGCCATTCTTACACTGTTAATGGCAGGGTTTTCAAACTTTGCACACTTGGTCAGTACTTACACTACATAACACATACATAGACATATGACAATAGTAGGGATTAGATTGTGAGCTCCTTTGAGGGACAGTTAGTGACAAGACTATATATATATATATATATATATATATATATATATATATATATATATATATATATATATATATATATATATGGGTATGTAATTGGCTAGTGTTAGCTCTGCCCACTTTTTCTAATCCTAAAGCCTCATCTACACGGGTAGATGAGGCGGCGATCCGGCGGCTCGACTAGCCGCCGGATTGCCTCTTCCGCGTCCCCGCGAATCAATACCCGCTTGATTCCCGCTCGTCCCCGCGCCGCTTATCTGCCGCTCGATTCCCTGCCATTGTCCCCTCGCGGGGAGCGAGCAGGGAATCGGCGGTGCTAAGATCCGTCCTGTCGGATCTTATCAATCGAGCCGCATCAGCGGCTCGATTGATAAGGAGCATCGCGGCCGCATCTACGTGTGTAGATGCGGCTTAACACACAATTACTCAATGATGACCTAGTTTGTGAGCTTTGCGGTCTTTGGCATCAATAATTGGCATTGAAATGAAATAAATCTAATTGGCTGTGGCTCCACTCCTTTGAAAATCAATAGGTGAATTTTGATTAGCTTTTGTAGGCTCCACCCACTTTTCTTAATATTAATCCCAGTCACCCAGTGACCAACTGTGCAAAGTTTAAGAACCCTGCCATTGACAGACAGTGTAAGAATGGCTGCAGTTTATATTCTGGCAGTGAAATTTGTATTTTTCTACACCCACTGATGTCCTAATGTTTCCCGGGTATGTATTTGGCTGCTGTTGGCTGTGGCCACTTTTTCTAACCCTAACACACAATTGTCAATAGTCAATGACCAAGTTTGTGAGATTTGTGATCTTTGGCATGAATAATTTTCATTGAAATGAAACACATCTGATTCACTGTTTGTGGCCCCACCCCTTTTCTAAATATTTAACCCCAGTCACCCAATGATCAACTGTACCTGAGGCTTGTGCCATTAACAGTGCAAAAATGGTAGCAATTAAATATTTGCCTTGAAAATCAATAGGTGAATTGTGATTGGTTTTTGTAGGCTCCACCCACTTTTCTGAATATTAATCCCAGTCACCCAGTGACCAACTGTGCAAAGTTTTAGAACCCTACAATTAATAGTGTAAAAATGGCTGCAGTTTACATTTTCCCAGTGAAATTTGTGTTTGTCTCCGCCCACTGATGACTCGGCATTGCCCAGGTATGTATTTGGCTGGTGTTGGCTCTGCCCACTTTTTCTAACCCTAACACAAAATTACTTAATGACCAAGTTTGTGAGCTTTGCGGTCTTTGGCATCAATAATTTGCATTGAAATAAAATAAATCCGATTGGCTGTGGCTCCACCCCTTTTCTGAATTTGAACCCCAATCACCCAATGGCCAACTGTACCAGGTACAGGTGATTAACAGTGCAAGAATGGCATCAATTAAATATTCCCCTTAAAGAGTAATAGGTGGATTTTGATTGGCTTTTGTAGGCTCCACCCACTTTTCTGAATATTAATCTCAGTCACCCAGTGACCAACTGTGCAAAGTTTGAGAACCCTGCCATTAACAGTGTAAGAATGGCTGCAGTTTACATTTTCTCAGTGAAATTTGTATCTGTCTCCGCCTACTGATGACCCAGCATTGCCCGATTATGTATTTGGCTGGTGTTGGCTGCACCCACTTTTCCTAACCCTAACACACAATTACTCAATTACTCAATGACCAAGTTTGTGAGCTTTGCGGTCTTTGGCATCAATAACCTGCATTAAAATGAAACAAATCAGATTGGCTGTTTGGGGCTCCACCCCCTTATATAAATTTAAATCACAGTCACACAATGATCAACTGTACCAGGTTTGAGGCTTGTGCCATTAACAGTGCAAGAATGGCAGCGATGAAATATTCCCCTGAAAAATCAATATGTGAATTTTGATTGGCTTTTATAGGCTCCAACCACTTTTCTGAATAATAATCCTAGTCACCCAAAGACCAACTGTGCAAAGTTTGAGAACCCTGCTATTAACAGTATAAGAAAAACAAAAGTTTGCTTTCTTAAAACAGAATGAATTTGCAATAATTCAGGTTGGAGTGAGCTTGAGATGTCTCCCACAATGCAACACTGCTGCATATATGCAAATTAACCATTGTTACCCTTAGAAGCTAAACACACCTCCAGAACTGCTGGAATGCAATGATGTGTCATCTTGTTAGTTTGTACAGAGCCATAATAATCCAACAGGCAAACAGACTATTTTGGATTGTTTGATCCTCATCAGTGCAGGCATGGATTAATTTGGCTCTATGCAGTAGGGCTTGTAACACCGAGAGGTACAGACTAACCAGCAAGCTAATGGTGACCCAGAACTCATTGGAGTGTGTAAGGGACTACAATGCAGGGATGCTCATCCGGATCCGGGTACCCGGGTAAACCCAGGTATCCGACCATTTTTCCGCTATCCGGATCCGGATACCTGGGCCACTATCCGGATAGCTAGCTGCATAATCCGGATACCCGCGGGTATCCGTCCAGATATCCGGAACCGGATAGTGTAACTAGTAAGGAGATGATGTCATTCAGCCAATCAGAGGGCTCCCAGCAGAAGCCCTAGCAACCAATCACAGAGGGGAACCCTGGCCAGCCCACCTGACCTCATTGAGCCAATCAGAGGCCTACTAGCCTAAGTCCTGGCACCCAATCACAGTAGGGAACTCTGGCCAGCCCCCTGTATAGTAAGGAGGGCTGGCATGATGAGACAGATCGTCCTTGCTTGTGTGGCTGGCTGGCTGCTCACTGACAGACTTGCTCCAGTGTTGGCTTAGCAAGTGCTGCCTGTATACAGTGATAAACCTAAAGCTTTGAGTGCTAAACACCTTCACTACACTATTGTTCTATTGGTTTTTTTAGCTAGCTAGTGTAATTGTTTGCTTTCATTCACTCAGTTAGGTCCTGTCTGTGTCTTTGTCTGTGTCTGTGTGTGCTGTGCAGGCCAGCAGGACAGTATAGGGAATAGGAGGATTACTGTGTTATTGTATTGTAGTTAGTACTGCAGTTAGTTGTTATGGCGGCGGCCTGCCAGGTACACAAGGTGCGTTCCCGCACTCGATTTCCCGCTCGATTCCCGTCGACTCGATTATTTCCGACATGTCCGATTTGCGTTTCGATGGATCGTTAGGTCGATACGCATGTAAAGTATGCCAAATCGACCTAACGATCCATCGAAACGCAAATCGGACATGTCGGAAATAATCGAGTCGACGGGAATCGAGCGGAAAATCGAGTGCAGGAACGCACCGTGTGTACCCGCCAGGCCACCACCATAACACAGTGTGCATTGTCTGTCCTCTACTCTGCGGTCTGTCACTCCGTGCTGATTTGATGTAAAGTCCAACCCCGATTTTATTAAAGTAAAAATACCCCACATCATCTGGTGACATCATCACGTATAAGTTGTACTATGTCTGCTGGCACCGGCAGCTGGGGGAGGGGCAGCAAGGGCAAGAGGACAGGGAGCAACATTACAGCCACCCTCAGAAGGTCTGCCGTGTCAGTGTCGACCCCAGCGGGCAGCCTACCCTCAGTCAGCGAGCTTTTTGCTCCAGGCGCCGCGATTGAACTCAGGGCTGTTAGCCGCAAGGAGTTTGAGGAGGATGTTCTGGGTTTTGAGGAGGGGGTTATGATGTTGATGATGGGATGAAGGACAGGATGGGGATGTCAGCTCTGACTCTGAGGAGGAGGATACGTCGGTGGGTATAGCACGGAGGATCAGCATTGCAGACAGTGGCCGTGGAATGCGGGACCCCTGATGTTAATTGACAGCTTTTTTTTTTTTTCATTTTATGTCCACCAAATAGTTAATTAGTATTTCCCTTTAAAAAAACATGCTACATGCATCATTTACCCTAAAAAACATTTTAAAGCTATTTAAAGGGCACTTCCGGGTTTTCTATCCGGATACCCAAATAGGTCGGGTACCCGCGGGTAATTTGGTTGGATATCCGGATCGGATCCGGATATCTGGGTACCCGGATCCGGATCCGGGCGGGTAATAAAAAGCACTACCCGAGCATCCCTTACTATGGTCCTAAAAGCCCCCTTACTAAGATGTTAAGAAAAACAAACGTTTGCTTTCTTAAAACAGAAAGAATTTGCAATAATTCAGGTTGGAGTGAGCCTGAGATGTCTCCCACAATGCATCACTGCTGAATATATGCAAATTAACCATTGTTGCCCTTAGAAGCTAAACACACCTCCAGTGTAACAGTGTAAGAATGGCTGCAGTTTACATTTTCTCAGTGAAATTTGTGTTTGTCTCCGCCCCCTTTTTGGTTATGGGTATCCTATACTTTATTCCAGGTAATGTACTATGTGTGTGCCAAATTTCATTCAAATCCGTTCAGCCGTTTTTGCGTGATCGAGTAACAAACATCCAAACATCCAAACATCCGAACTTTCCCATTTATTATATTAGTAGGATATATATATATATATATATATATATATATATATATATATATATATATATATATATATATATATACTGTACAGCGCTGCGTAAGATGTCGGCGTTATATAAATACTAAATAATAATAATAACTGGGTGACTGGGATTAATATTCAGGAAAGTGAAAATTTACCTATTGATTTGCAAGGGGAATATTTACATTGTTGCCATTCTTGCACTGTTATTGTTACAAGCCTCAAACCTGGTACAGTTCGTCATTGGGTGACTGAGATTCAAATTCAGAAAAGGGGGTGGAGCCACAAACAGCCAATCAGATTTTTCAGTTCAATGGGAAAATACAAATTACTAGCCGACCCGCGACGTAGCATACGCCGCATAAGAGGGTAGCGGGCAGGAAGGGGGTATTGGGCACAGCGGTGGGGAGGGGGGTCAGACCCCCCCCACTCACCTGGGTCCCCCATGTGCGCTCCCCTCCGGCTTAAGTTTGCGGCGGGGAGGGGGTCTGACCCCCCCATCCCTCACCTGGGAGAAGGTTGGACCCCCCATCCCTCACCTGGGTCCCCCATGTGCCCTCCCCCTCCACCTTAATTTCACGGTGGGAATGGGGGTCGGACCCCCCATCCCTCACCTGGGTCCCCCTATCTGTGCTCCCCTCCAGCTTTTAGCCGCTACTGGTAAGAGGCAGCGGGCGGGGATGGCACCCCTTTTCCGCATTCCAGCGTGCGTTCCACTGTCGTCACTTCCTGCAATGCCACCCACTGTATTGTAAGTGGACGACATTGCAGGAAGTGACGACAGTGGAACGCACGCTGGAACGCGGAAGAGGAGAGTCATCCCCGCCCGCTGCCTCTTACTGATAGCGGCGGCTGCTGCTGAACTTAAGCTACAGACTAACCAGCAAAATCATGGTGAACCAGAACTCATTGGAGTGTGTGAGGGGCTACAATGGTCCTAAAAGCCCCCTTACTAAAATACATGGAAAACAAAAGTTTGCTTTCTTAGAACAGAAAGAATTTGCGATAATTCAGGTTGGAGTGAGCTTGAGATGTCTCCCACAATGGCTATCATTCATGAAAGTGCTGTCGGTAAAATAAATCCGTGCAGGGAAACACAGCTGTCGGTATTTCAGCCTTCTGGGTGGTCATTCATAAAAATGTTGCCTGTTGCGATAGGAGTGCGGAGATATCCCGCTGTAGGCTGTCAGTAGGCTGTCGGTAGGCATGCGGAAACAGGAGAAGCTGGCCGAGTCCCTCCATGCGATGTTCTCTCTGCTGCTGCTTGGGAGGTCTGTCCCATTCACTTGCATGTACTCCGCATGCTTATCGCTACATCCAGGGGAGCGGTAATCCCCGTCCGCATACCGCTTGCGTTAGTTTTTATGAATTTACATTTTGTTACATTTCCGCATAGAATCACCGCAGAATGCGGTGATTTATCGCTCTGCTCGGAAAAGCCCGCTTCGCATGCGGAAATAGCCTTTATGAATACAAATTTTGCTCAGTGCTCGGTAAAGTCGGCGGTTCTTAGCATTTCCGCATGCGGGAACGCTTTATGAAAGATAGCCATTGCATCACTGCTGAATATATGAATATATTATCTACTAGCTGACCCGCGGCGTAGCATACGCCGCATAAAGGGGTAGAGGGCAGGAAGGGGGGTATTGGGCACAGCAGCGGGGAGGGGGGTCAGACCCCCCCTCACCTGGGTCCCCCATGTGCGCTCCCCCTCCAGCTTAAGCTCAGCAGAACCCCCCCTCACCTGGGTCCCCCATGTGTGCTCCCCCTCCAGCTTAAGCTCAGCAGAACCCCCCCTCACCTGGGTCCCCCATGTGTGCTCCCCCTCCAGCTTAAGCTCAGCAGAACCCCCCCTCACCTGGGTCCCCCATGTGCGCTCCCCCTCCAGCTTAAGCTCAGCAGAACCCCCCCTCACCTGGGTCCCCCATGTGCGCTCCCCTCCAGCTTAAGCTCAGCAGAACCCCCCCTCACCTGGGTCCCCCATGTGCGCTCCTCCTCCTGCTTAAGCTCAGCAGCACCTCTTCCGCATTCGTTCCACTGTCACTTCCTGCAATGCCGCCCACTGTATTGGTGTAATTTGCCTTCTTCAAACAGAAGAAAATCTGCAATAATTGAGCTTTAAGTGAACATTTGTAGTTACTCACAATGCACTGCTACTAAATATGCAAATTATCTCTTTTCACCCTTGGTAAGCCAAGAAGAAATCCAGAACCACTGGCATATAGCAAGCATATAGCTTTAAATTTTACACAGTCATATCAAACCCACATGTAGACAGCCTGTTTCAGACTTTTGGTCCTCATCAGTTCATACATGGCAGGTATTGATACAGCTGTATGAGATAGGGCTTGGACCAGTACAACAGAGTAACCAAGCAGCTAAGGGTGACCCAAACCACTCGGAATGTATAGGGGGATAAAAGGAACCAAAAAGACCTCCTACCAAACAAAGCAAAGCTTGGTGTAATTTGCCTTCTCAAAACAGAAGGAAATCTGCAATAATTCAGCTATAAGTGAACATTTGTGGTTACCCACAAGGCACTGCTACTAAATATGCAAATTATCCCTTTCCCCGTAATAAGCATCCAGAACCACTGGTGTATAGTGTTGTCCGGATCATGAACGATTCGGATCTTTGATCCGAATCTATTTTGTGAGTCGAATCATCCGAATCATCAAAATGAGTGATTCGGATCGCAAAGGGGGCGGGGCCAGGAGCGACACGCCCCCCCCCTCTCAGCGGGCAGTGGGGTCCTGGAAGCAGAGCAGAGATGGATCGCTCTGTTGAAGGGGAGGCAGCCTTGCAGGGACAGGTAGATGAGAGAGAGGGGACATCGGTGCCACTGCCAGATATGTGTAGAGCACACATACTGGCTGAAATGTGCTGCGCATTATAGGCTGTCTGTTCTGTAGTTGTGCACAGTGAACACATTGGAAACTTTTGGCACAGCTCAGTAACGTTACAGGCAGCATGCTGGGCTAGGACAGGGCAGGCACTGTGATTGCTGTGCAATATGATCCTCCTGCACTGCTCCATACAGCTGCACTTCACTTCTGGGAATGCTTTGGGGAATGGGAGTTGGGAGTATACAGATGAACATATAGGTGAAATATATGTAAAGCATAGGATTGCAGCATGTGGGTATTGTGTGCAAACAAACATTTCTGCTCTCTGCTCGTCCCTCCTCCCTTGTCTGTCCACCCCCCTCCCCTTCTCCTGTCCTGCTAGTCATTTCACCCCCGAACGCTTCACTTGTAAAATGATCCAAAATTCAGATCAAAGATCCGGATCTTTTCAATAATCCAATTTGAATCATCCAGATCATTGAAAAGATCTGAACTTCGCATCTCTACTGGTGTATAGCAAACCTATAACTTTAAATTTTACAAAGCCATATCAAACCACATGTAGACAGCCTGTTTCAGACTTTTGGTCTTCATCAGTACATGGCAAGGATGTATGAGATAGGGCTTGGACCAGTACAACAGAGTAACCAAGCAGCTCAGGGTGACCCAAACCACTTGGAATGTATAGGGGGGTAAAAGGGACCAAAAAGACCTTCTACTAAAAAAATCAAAGCTTGGTGTAATTTGCCTTCTTAAAACAGAAGCAAATCTGCAATAATTCAGCTATAAGTGAACATTTGTGGTTACCCACAATGCACTGCTACTGAATATGCAAATTATCCCTCTTCACCCTTGGTTTAATATGGCACTACTTCTTCTTCTTGCTTGGACCAGCCCCTTCTTCTTGCTTGGACCGGCCCTGGGGGCAGGGCGCTTCTTCTTCTTCTTGTTTGAAGGTTGAGGCACTTAGCCTATTATATATATAGATTCTTGCCCTTAGAAGCTAAACACACCTCCAGAGCCACTGGAATGCAATGCTGTGTCAGTTTATTAATTTGTACAAAGACATAATAATCCAACATGCATACAGACTGTTTCAGATTGTCATGGAATAATTTGGCTCTATGTAGTAGGGCTTGTAACACCGAGAGGTACAGACTAACCAGCAGCCTCATGGTGACCCAGAACTCATTGGAGTGTGTAAGGGACTACAATGGTCCTAAAAGCCCCCTTACTAAAATGCTATGCAAAACAAAAGTTTGCTTTCCTGGAACAGAAAGAATTTGCGATAATTCAGGTTGGAGTGAGCTTGAGATGTCTCCCACAATGCATCACTGCTGAATATATGCAAATTAACCATTGTTGCCCTTAGAAGCTAAACACACCTCCAGAACCACTGGAATAAAGTGTTTAGCTTCTAAGGGTAGAATGGTTAATTTGCATATATTCAGCAGTGATGCACTGGGAGACATCTCAAGCTCACTCCAACCTGAATTATCGCAAATTCTTTCTGTTCCAAGAAAGCAAACTTTTGTTTTCCATAGAACTTAAGCTAGAGGAGGAGCGCAGATGGGGGACCCAGGTGAGGGAGGGGGGGTCCGACCCCCTTTCTGCCCGCTACCCCCTCCAGCTCAGCGGCAAGTGTAAGACCGCCCCTGGGGGCAGGGCATTACTTCTTCTTCTTGCTTGAAGGTTGAGGCACTTAGCCTGTCATATACATAGAGGATAGATTTGCAATAATTCAGGTTGGAGTGAGCTTGAGATGTCTCCCAGTGCATCATTGCTGAATATATGCAAATTACCCATTGTTGCCCTTAGAAGCTAAACACACCTCCAGATCCCCTGGAATGCAATGATGTGTCAGCTCATTAATTTGTACAGAGCCAGAATAATCCAACATGCATACAGACTGTTTTGGATTGTTTGATCCTCATCAGTGTGTGGCATAGATTAATTTGGCTCTATGTAGTAGGGCTTGTAACACCGAGAGGTACAGACTAACCAGCAATCTCATGGTGACCCAGAACTCATTGGAGTGTGTAAGGGACTACAATGGTCCTAAAAGCCCCCTTACTAAAATGCTATGGAAAACAAAAGTTTGCTTTCTTAGAACAGAAAGAATTTGCGATAATTCAGGTTGGAGTGAGCTTGAGATGTCTCCCAGTGCATCACTGCTGAATATATGCAAATTAACCATTGTTACCCTTAGAAGCTAAACACACCTCCAGAATAGAGGGAATGCAGTGTTTAGCTTCTTCTTGCCTAGGCCGGCCCTGGGGGCAGGGCAATACTTCTTCTTCTTGCTTGAAGGTTGAGGCACTTAGCCTATTATATATATAGATTGATGCCAAAGACCCCAAAGTTCCAAAACTTGGTCATTGAGTAATTGTGTGTTAGGGTTAGAAAAAGTGGGCAGAGCCAACACTAGCCCAATACATACCCGGGCAACACCGGGTCATCAGCTAGTTATATACATGAACAATGGTACAACGGAGCATAACAAATGTGTGAAAGTGCAGCAAGTAGTAGAAGAGTGAAAGGAAATGGAGAAAATACATATATTATAAACCTGCTTCTCAGAAAGCTAATAAAGTGCAGAGAAGTGCTAGCAGCAATGATAAGGAGGGCAAACCAGCCCAGAGAAAGTGCTTATGTGCTATAGTAGGATCAGGGGACACCAGCACAAACCTTAGTGCACCACACGGATGCATTCCCGCTTCAGGAGAGGCTGGCGTCTGCCTCTGCTCAACCCCCGCCATCTAATGGGCTAAAATGACGCCAGTGTATCTATACACTGCATGCCACCATTGTTGTACTACACTTTACTGGTGGCATCACTCCTATCTCTCATATCCAACAATCTACTGTTCTCATGGTGATCACAAGTCAGCTTATAATACTATAGATTAACATACCCTTTATACAGATTGCTGGACATTACCACTGATGTTTTTTCATTTTATTTTTTCCATTATATCAGCTTTGGTGGAAAAAACGGGCTCTTCTAAGATGACATCCCAAGAGCAAAGGTGAGGACTGACACTCTTACCCCATTAGAAGTAGCCATTTTATTACACATCACTGCATAGTCCTAAGGGCCTAAGTTACATTCTAATGTGAGTTGCATTTCTATACACATTCAGGGCCGGATTTGTACTTTCCAGTGCCCTAGGCCTGCTGTCACCAAGTGCCCCCCCCCCCCCCAAAAATATATTTTGTCCAACACTCTGACTAGCGATCATTGGTTTGAATGGGCTCATTTCAGTTGTGCTGCTCTGCCCCCCATTCAGCAAATAATTCCTGTAATTTGCGCTCCTGCCCGAATGTGCACAGCAGCCGATAGTGTTCTGGGCATGCATACTTGAGAAATGACGCTGATGTATGACCGGTACTTGTCAAGAATGCATAACACTATACTGGCCTCGGTTGCTGTGCACATCTGGGCAGGAGCGAGAAATTACAGAGAGTGCGAGTGGCCAGAGCATGCGCTGCTTCTTTGTCCTCTGTGTGACTGGCTGCAGTCAGAGCCACATACAGGTGACAGAGAGTGCGAGTGGCCAGAGCATGCGCTGCTTCTTTGTCCTCTGTGTGACTGGCTGCAGTCAGAGCCACATACAGGTGGCAGGGAGCGCGAGTGGCCAGAGCATGCGCTGCTTCTTTGTCCTCTGTGCGACTGGCTGCAGTCAGAGCCACATACAGGTGGCAGGGAGCGCGAGTGGCCAGAGCATGCGCTGCTTCTTTGCCCTCTGTGCGACTGGCTGCAGTCAGAGCCACATACAGGTGACAGGGAGCGCGAGTGGCCAGAGCATGCGCTGATTCTTTGTCCTCTGTGCGACTAGCTGCAGTCGGAGCCACAAACAGGTGGCAGGGAGCGCGAGTGGCCAGAGCATGCGCTGCTTCTTTGTCCTCTGTGAGACTGGCTGCAGTCAGAGCCACATACAGGTGACAGGGAGCGCGAGTGGCCAGAGCATGCGCTGCTTCTTTGTCCTCTGTGCGACTGGCTGCAGTCAGAGCCACATACAGGTGACAGGGAGCGCGAGTGGCCAGAGCATGCACTGCTTCTTTGTCCTCTGTGCGACTGGCTGCAGTCGGAGCCACAGACAGGTGACAGGGAGCGCGAGTGGCCAGAGCATGCGCTGCTTCTTTGTCCTCTGTGTGAGACTGGCTGCAGTCAGAGCCACATACAGGCTCCCACATACAGGGAGCGCGAGTGGCCAGAGCATGCGCTGCTTCTTTGTCCTCTGTGCGACTGGCTGCAGTCAGAGCCACATACAGGTGACAGGGAGCGCGAGTGGCCAGAGCATGCACTGCTTCTCTGTCCTCTGTGCGACTGGCTGCAGTCGGAGCCACATACAGGTGGCAGGGAGCGCGAGTGGCCAGAGCATGCGCTGCTTCTTTGTCCTCTGTGCTACTGGCTGCAGTCAGAGCCACACACAGGAGACAGGGAGCGCGAGTGGCCAGAGCATGCACTGCTTCTTTGTCCTCTGTGCGACTGGCTGCAGTCAGAGCCACATACAGGAGACAGGGAGCGCGAGTGGCCAGAGCATGCGCTGCTTCTTTGTCCTCTGTGCGACTGGCTGCAGTCAGAGCCACAGACAGGTGGCAGGGAGTGCGAGTGGCCAGAGCATGCGCTGCTTCTTTGTCCTCTGTGCGACTGGCTGCAGTCAGAGCCACAAACAGGTGGCAGGGAGCGCGAGTGGCCGGAGCATGCGCTGCTTCTTTGTCCTCTGTGCGACTGGCTGCAGTCAGAGCCACATACAGGTGGCAGGGAGCGGGAGTGGCCGGAGCATGCGCTGCTTCTTTGTCCTCTGTGCGACTGGCTGCAGTCAGAGCCACAGACAGGTGACAGGGAGCGCGAGTGGCCAGAGCATGCGCTGCTTCTTTGTCCTCTGTGAGACTGGCTGCAGTCAGAGCCACAAACAGGTGGCAGGGCAGTGCAATGGAGAGAAGCCCATCCAAAACAGAGAACAGGTAAGTAGCAAACATCCTGTCAGGACCCACTTTGGATGTTCTGTTGTAATTATAGTGGACCTGAACTCAGAACTTCCTCTCTACTCTAAAAGATATGCAACAACATAACCTTTAAAGAAAAACATGTCTTTGTTACAGCTGATACAAATCCTGCAATAAATCTGCAGTGTGTCTACTTCCTGCTTTCATGGAAGCAGACATATCGTTAACATCCTGTGCTTTCAAATGAGCTTAGATGTTGTGGCAGTCAGGTGACACAGTGTAGAGATCAAATTACAACTTGTGATTAGACACATGTGAGGGGGAATTAGACAGGCTCTCTAAATACATACATGGTACATTTCTCTGTTTTCCTTCTGTCCTGTGCAAGTGTTCAGCTCCACTTTAAAGCATTTGAATGACATTTATTTGTATTTGCTTATATTTTGAATGTTGAATGTACATATGGTGGTGTGCTCTAACATATTGACAGTATACAGGAACAAAGTCTGAAGAAGGTTTATTAGCAGAAAGCTTACTCTTTTTCTTTTAAGCCAATAAATGGTATCATCCGGATTCAAAACTCTCTGCTTTCGCTGATGGCTAAGATGGTACAATGCTTCACTGCTACAGGAAAGTAGAAGGATGCCAAACCATACACACTAGCATAGAGGTAATAACAGCTCAGGTGACAGTTTAGCAATGAAAGGGAAGCAAACTACATTTTATTCCTGCAATTCTCATAGATGGTAGGAGCTGAAGGACAGAAAATGAGTCAGGAAAGAGTTAACTGAGACCACTGCTGGCTAGGAAGAAAAAAACAAAAGAGAAACAGTCATAAATTAGGGTTAGATAAGAGTGTAATTATAAAAAGTTGCGAGAAGCGCCAAAGATTCCCATAAAAAACTACCTTTTATTAATCAACTGTTAACAAATACTGCAGTATAAAGTTAAAAACAGTCAGAGCATACTCCATACACTCCACTCACATCAATCCTTCATATACAGACTGGGGGTGTGCTGATGAGCCCTCAAAAAATAGAAAAAAATATATATGTATAAAAAATATATGCATAAAAAATATATATAATGAAATGAGAAAATGATGAAAAAATCACCTCTTAATCAAATATAGAGCTAAAATAGTCTACTCCTCCTCCGCAGCATAAATATACCTCCTGGTGCTAGAGGTGCCAATAATGATCAGTATCAGAGACTATCATGAGTCTCTCTTTAAAAGTTAGCTATGGGGAGGAAATCCGCAACGAGAGGATGCTGTGCCAACTTACTGATTCCTATTAGGACTCCTGATGTCCGTCTCCACAGCTCCAATGTCGATCAGTTCCAATCACAGGTCTGGCCACTATGGAAGGAGGGGTACATAAAGTGTAGTTACCCCAGCGCAATTCCCCGGCTCCTCCGTACAGCGGGTATATCGATATGCGGACAGTAGTTCCGTTTGCTTTGCTGTGCATACGCCGCGGCGTCCTCTGCTAGCACTTCCGGTTCACAGGTCACTCAGTGATATCACTTCCTTGCGCTTCACCATCAGCTTCCTTGCGCTTCAGCTGTCCTCAGCTGCGTACTATAGGTTGCTGCTACACGTGGCTAGACGCAGTAAAGTGTTGTGTTTCCAATAGATCTTATGGGGCGCCCCAAAATGATCCCATTAACATGTTTCGACACGCTCGGGTGTCTTCTTCAGAATGAATTGGAATTACACTCAGCCACGGTAGCCATCTTCTTATAGTGTGCAATCTCCACCCTTTCTTCCCTCCTTAAAGTGACAGTGACTATTCCAGTAATCTTCAGTTACTTCCTCATTCTTGTTATCCATCATACATTCACCACTGCTTCCCTCTGGTAAAGCATCATGTGTAGCCCAAAAGAATATAAAAAATATATATATACATACATATATATATATATGCATATACATACACATATTTACACAGACCACACCTTTCTATCAGAAGATTAGAAATTAATAATTAATTAGAAGTCGTTCAGTAGCCAGCAAACAGCCCTCTTTCCATAACAATTCATCTCTACATTGTTAACCATCATATGTACTTCATATAAAACAAGTGTCATCAGCCACTCCCAGCCTCATCAGCATCTACCCCAAGTCTCACCCACACTGTTCCAAGCCACTCACTCCCCCAATACATCATAGAAAACCAAAGAGTTCCATCTCTTCGTTCAAACCCTTTGGAGCCAGGGTGTCTAGATTAAACATCTATTTGCTTTCAGCCCTGGACATCTTGGCAATATAATTCCCACCCCTCGGGTCCCTAAAGACCATTTCAACCCCAAGGAAGATAATATCTTTCACTTGACAGTTATGCCACCTTTTAAAATGTTTTGACGGGGTGTTCCTCCCAGCCTTTCCTTATATTATTAAAATGTTCCCCCAACCTTTTATGTAATTCCCTCTTAGTTCTCCCTATATATTTCTTCCCACAGGGACATATCAAGCAATATATGACTCCCTTGTTATCACAGGTGATCAGATGACATATTTTCTGACTGCCATATGGTCCATCAACCATCGCGATCCTCTTGTAGCTTTTCGTACTCCTACAATTAATACATCTCCCACATCTTACAAACCCCCCTCCCCCTTTCTGCATTTTCATGGGTAAGCCTCCAGCTGCCATTGCCACCCTGAGGCCTATATTCCCAGGTTTTCTATAAATAAATGAGGGATGATCAGGTAAAATTTCATTCAGGGATTTATCTTCTCTCAGAATTCCCCAATGTTTATTTATAATTTTCCTTACCACATCACTTTGCGAACAAAATTTCAAGTTTAGCTTCAATGAATGATCCCCCTGTTCCCTCCCCTGTTTTTTTACCAATAATTCCTCCCGCTGTAATAAATCCACCTCCTCTTTTGCCTTTTCTATGACCCCATCACTGTAACACTTCTCTCTAAATTTTTCTGACAGTGTTTGAGCTTCTTTTAAATATTCATCATTTTCTGTACAATTCCGTTTTAACCGGATCAGTTGACCCTTGGGGACATTGTTTAGCCAGGAAGGCAAATGACAGCTGGTGGCCAAAATAAAACCATTAACATCCGTGGGCTTTTTATATGTTCGTGTTTTAATTGTGTTTCCTTCAATATATATGGTCAGGTCCAGAAAATTCACCTGCTGTTGGCTAATCTCTGTAGTGAATTTTAAATTATATTCGTTCACACTTATCCTCTCCAGAAAATCCCTCAAGGCACTCTCCGTCCCCCTCCAGACGAACAGGACGTCATCAATAAATCTTTTCCAGAGGACCAGGTCCGCGCCAGGCCCCCCATGCCCGTACACATGGGATTTCTCCCAATGAGCCATGTAGAGGTTAGCATACCCCGGCGCGAACCTGGTCCCCATTGCCGTCCCGCTCGTCTGGAGGAAGCACCTCCCCCCGTGCCGAAAGTAATTATGTGTGAGGATAAAATTTATAGAGTCCAGAATGAACATCTTTTGTTCCTCTTTTAAATTATCGTCCTGGACCAAATAAGATCCCACCGCCTCCAATCCTCGTTGGTGCTCAATTACTGTATAAAGGGAGGTCACATCTAACGTGCCCAAGAACCATCCTTCCTCCCAAGCCACCTCTTTCAATAAGTTAAGAACATGTCTAGAGTCCTCCAGGAAGGCCGGTGTTTGCCTCACGTACCCCTGCAGAAATGTATCTACGTACCTAGATAAATTAGATGTAATAGACCCGATACCCGAGACAATGGGCCTCCCTGGAGGACTCCTCAAACTCTTGTGGATCTTAGGCAAGTGATAAAACATCGGCATGCGTGAGTGCTGTACACATACAAAATCATATTCTTTAGTTGACAGAATACCTTCCTGCCTTGCACTTTTAAGTAGCCCCTCCAGCTCTTTAGAAAATTGGTTACTAGGATCCTTTTTAAGGGGTTTATATGTACCCGTATCTCCCAGTAATCTACATGCCTCCTGATCATAGTCCCCCACACTCTGAACCACAATACCTCCCCCCTTGTCTGCAGGGCGAATTACGATTGATTGGTTCCTTTGGAGATCCATAAGGGCCTGAGATTCTACTTTCGAGAGATTATCCCAGGAGGCCGGTTGAGGCCTTATCCTTCTTAGATCTTTTTCCACAAGACGCTCAAACAATAGCATTTCTTTACTCATTTCACCTGTTGGGTTGAACCGGGAGGGATTCCTCAATGAAGTGTGCACAAAATATTGATCACTAGTTCTTGGTTGGGACTACCGGGTTCTTTTGAAAATATTTATTTAGACATAATTTTCTGGTGTATTTCTTAATATCAATATATGTCTCAAATTTATTCAATTTGGACGTTAGGGCAAATTTTAATTCCTTTTCTAGTAGCTGTTTATCAGTTTCCTTCAATTCAACATTGCTCAGGTTATAAATACCCCGCTCCACATCAGTTTTTAAATTACTAACTACCTTCTTGGATATACTCCTACCCCCTCTGCATCCCCACTTCCTCCTTTTTCCCATCCTCCTCCCTCCCCCTCCCCCCCTCTCCTGGCCAAAAAATACTTGTTAATGGTATTACTCTCCTCACCCCTGGTGTTCCTTGGGCGAATACCCACCTGACTTCGTCTAGTTCTGCCCAAGTTCTTCTTTGGGGTGATTTCTTTAAATAATTAACTGCTTCTGGGGTCAGTGTCACAGCTGTAAAAGAGAAAGTTAAGAAACTAGCAGAGCTCACTGATGTCTGTGAATGCCTGCATTAAAACTCAGCGGAACTTAGTTCTATCTGCTTTGTAATGTAAATCCCTTTTATTTCTCACATCCACTTGTATGTCCATCACCAGGAATGGATCATCAGGTGGCAGTTATGATTGATTCATTATTGTTATAACACATCAAGAAGTGTGAGAGAGAGAAGCAGGGATTGGGGAACTCTGGAATTCAGCTATTAGTGCAGAGCAGGGCGCTGGATGGCTGCGCTACGGGACCAGAAGAGATGATTTTCTTTGACATATAACCTCTTCTCTCTCCAAGTCCTGCCGCCCTTCTGATCTTATCTGATTTAAAGCCCTAGGCCATGGCCTCTGTGGCCTTCCCAGAAATCCAGCCCTGTACACATTGAGAAGGTGTTAAAACTTATATCCATGTATTGTCCAGTGTGACTCTCCTCACACTGGACAAAATTACTGATCAACTCGGTGCTTTGTTAGGTTTAACTGCTGTATTTTTTATTATTGTTGTATTGTATGTCCTGTTTCACACTAGCCCTGTACCTGCCAAAACCAATTCCAGGTACAACCCAGTTGTGCTTGGCGAAATAAAAGATTCTGATTGTGCTGCCATTAGACTGTCTTCTCCCCTTTTGTGCTGGAGAGTTTTAGGACATCAGTGTGACACCAGCCCCAGTTCAGCTATCCATAGGGATTTATTAGGAATTGTTGCAGGTAATGAGTAAGGCAGGGAACCCACTTGCAGGGCTGATTTTTTTCTTTTTTGTTTGTTTTTTTCCCTGCAGTTCCCAGTACTACATTGGCTTTTGGGTTCGCAAATGTTTTTCTACAACAGTTTGTGGCAGCATGTACTGTATGCAAACGCACGTTGTGTGAGAAAGTGGAAAGCTATGCGGCTGAAAAATGCAAACAAACGGTCTTGATGAGCAGTTCCCGCGTGAGGCCATTGACTTCAATAGCCAGTACAATTGTGCAAGTTTTGCAGTGAATGGCAAAACGCGCACAGACACATCTAATGTGTTCCCTCCCAAAGCAACAATTTCAGCAGACCTGGAATCAGTACTGGAACAGGAAGAATTAAAGCTAACCTGTGATAGGGAGAGGAATTGGCTCTAAAGCTAAACACAGCACTACCCATCCACGCCATGTACACAGGCTGTTGTACATGGAAGGGGTGAGGTTTAATGCTATAATCTTCAAAACAAGAGCAGCACAAAACTTAATATTTGCAGCACAAAACTGCACAAACTTGTCAGAAGGCGTCTAGAGGGTGGGAGCCTCGGCAACAAGATCTTTCCTTTTTTTTGTGTGTTTTTGATCTTCCACATTGCCTAGTGCAGTGATGGCTAACCTTGGCACTCCAGCTGTGGTGAAACTACAAGTCCCATGAGGCAGTGCAATACTCTGACAGCTCTAAGCATAACTCGGGGAAGCAGAGGCATGATGGGATTTGTAGTTTTGTCACAGCTGGAGTGCCAAGGTTAGCCATCACTGGCCTAGTGAAACCCAACCCGGACAACTTTCACCAGCGAACAAATAGTGAGCATTCAGAATTTAGCTGTACCTGATCTACTCTCTACTCTCATCCTTCTGGGGATTCTGGCCAGTGGAGCCACTGTGCTGAACCAGGCAGTGAGGCTTAAAAGAAGAGGCAAGCGATCCGGGATCCAGACTTTCTTTCGACACAGAGGACTGCGCTCTCCACTACCTGGAATCATACTCTGTAATGTCAGGTCCATATGCAACAAACTAGATGAGCTTCAACTACTGATCAGGACAAAGGACTTTCATCTCTCTGCTGCTCTTTGCTTCACAGAGACGTGGCTGTCTGAGCTGATTCCAGACGATGCTCTGCAGATTAATGGATTTACACTCTACAGATCTGACCGGGACCCACTTACTTCTGGCAAAACCAAAGGTGGAGGACTTTCTATATCAATGATAGGTGGTGCACGGATGTTACAGTTAAGAGGACATGCTCGGCTGGGCTGGAAACACTCTTCATAAACTGCAGACCCTACTATTCACCCCGTGAGATCTCTTCATTTATTTTGGTTGCTGTGTACATCCCTCCACAAACATGTATGCAGCCTGCGCTCCAGGAACTCGCAGATCAAATCACTGAGGTGGAAAGGGAGTACCCAGATTCTTTTTCTTTTTCTTTTCTTTCTTTTTTTTTTATTTTAATCACTAGGGAATTTCAACAGTGCTAACCTTTCCGAAGAACTCCCCAAATACAGGCAACACGTCACTAGCGCAACTAGAGAAGGAAAGACACTTGATCACTGTTACACTACGACTAAGGACTCGTATCACTCTGTCAGCAGGGCAGCTGTGGGGAACTCTGATCATGCAGTTATACAGCTTATCCCAATATAGAGAAAAAGACTAAAAACTGCCAAACCTGTAGTGACCACAGTTAAACAGTCTGAAGTGAAAATAATTCTTGCTTTTTACCTGCTTTTTAGTTTAAGCAGTATGAGAAAGGCAAAACGCCGCATTCCCGTGGCAAAACAGAGGGCTTTATAACCCCCAAATCCCTGGGGCAAAATGCAGGCAGCGCTTCCTGAAAGCAGAGCTGTGTGCTGCAGCTCTGCCTCTACTGGAGTCAATATCCGCCTCTTCCTGCCCCTCTGTCTTCTTTCACTGAAAGGGGCGGGGAGAGGTTGAGATCCGTGCGCAGATTGACTACAGGAGAGGCAGAGCTACAGCACCAAGCTCTGCCTTCCCGGGCAGCAAAATCCTCAACTTTGGATGTTTGCCACGGGATTTGGGGGGTATAAAGCCCTCGTTTTGCCGTGGGAATGCAGTGTTTCACCTCTCCTCATACTGCTTAAACTAAATAGCAGGTAAATAGCAAGAATTATTTTCGCTTCAGACTCTCCTTAACCACTTCAGCCAGCAGGTGTTTTCACCTTCAGGACGGAAGCAATTTTTCCCTGTCAGCAGTGGTGCTCACCAAGAAGTCATGATCATGGATTAGCCTTGGACCACGAGCATTTTTCCAGTATTCAGATTCAGAAATCCGAATCCTTGGAGCATTTTTCAGTATTCAAATTCGGAAATCTGAAGCCGTGGCTAGATTTTGGAACCACAGAACACGGCCACGACAGGCTGTGGTTGAGTATAAATCCGGATCATTCATGACTGAACACGGCGGAAAGCCATGGTTAGGTTGTGATTAGCGGCAATGACCTCCCTGAGCCAATCAGGCCCCCAGCCAGGCCCTAGCAGCCAATCATAGAAGTCTATGCCCTCCCCTCCTGTATCTGAAGCGGCGGTCATCATGAAAAGCTCTGGTCTTGCTAGACTCTGGCACTGAGAGGATCATCTCCAGGCCATTTGTTGCTAAAGCAAGCGCATTTTTTTTGTAAAAAAAACATCGCGTTTTTACTCCTAACATTGCTCTGATACTGTACTTGTCAGATGTATTTAGCTAGCATGTTAGTGATTTATTATTCAGTTAGCTGTAGTCAGTGTAGTCATAGTGAGAGGTGTACGGTTTACTGTGCTTAGTGCAGGCAGGCAGGTGCAGATTATACTGCTGTATATTACCGTATTTTTTGGACTATAAGACGCTCCGGACTATAAGACGCACCTAGGTTTAGAGGACAAAAATCAGAGGAAAAAAATAAACTAAACCTGGTGTCTATGGGTCAGGGACATCTTGTAGACCTTTCCCTCCCAAGCCTTCACTAAGCTACTCTGTCTAAGCCAACCTGCTGCCCCCTCCAGCTACATTACACTACACTAACCCCTGCTGTTTCCTCCCAGCTACATTACACTTCACTACACTAATCCCTGCTGCACCCTCCCCCAGCTACAATACACTTCACTACACTAATCCCTGCTGCACCCTCCTCCATTTTACTCAATATTAGTCAGATATACCTGTAGTCAGTATCCCCATACATCATGGTGTTCATCTGGTTATAGATCGCATCTACATATTGAGTAAAATGGAAGTCTATAACTTATACACTTAATGTGTTATCAATAGATATTAGTGCCCCATAGAGACATACGGGGAGGAGGAGTTTTGTATTTAAATGAGTAGTTCCCCATCAGGTCCTCTCTTTTGAACACTTGATCTGATTGGTTACTCTGGTGTATATATATGTGTTGTGTTTGAACATGTACTTAGAACCTGGCAACATGAAGAAGGGCAGGAGCCCGAAACAGCGGACTGTCTTGCCTATTGGTTCTTTTTAAATGTGTTTGTCCTTTTGATATTAATAAAACAAGATTTACCCTAAGAGGCGGTGCGGACTTCCATTTGATCTATAACTGCCACTGGTCAGTCACTAATTTTACTGAGTGACATTGTACCGTACTGTTAGTGCAGCAGGTGGACTGCTGTCCATAACTTTTGAGTTTTGTATTATTTTACTGTTTCACTTGTATTCAGCTCATAGCCTTTGATCAACTTCAGTTAGCTGCAGTCACTGCCACTGGTCAGTCACCAAGTTTACTCAGTGACATTGTGCTAGTAGCGCGCAGCCAGTTACTTTGCTGTGTGCATAGTGCAGTCAAACCGCGGCACTGTCCAGTGATTTTTTAGTTCTATTACTGTATTCAGTATTTGTGAATTGCACCGTCTGCGCATTTGTTTGGTTTTGTTTTGTTTTTTCTGAAAAATCAAAAGCCCCCTGTTATATTCTGTCTATTTGTCATCCAATATGTCTGGCCGGGGTGGTGGGGGTGGAAGGAGAGGGAGTGCCATTGCCTGTGCCACTTCCGGGACTGCTCCATTGCCAGGGAGAGGGCACTCAGCAGTACGGGGTCGGGGTGCAGCACATCCTGGGCCAAGTCAGCCAACACTGCTGTCACAATTTTTCAAAACTTCTTCGGGTCCCCGTGTGGTGGTTGAGCAGCTTGAACCTTACCTGACGTATTGATGGACATGAGTGAATCCCAGACCTCTGCTGTGAGCAGCACTCCCAGCAGCAGCAGCCAACGCCCCATGCTTGCTATAACATCCACCCCAGCAGCTAGTGGTCACCAGCCCTCCCCGGACAAGAGCGTTTGGTCCCTTAGTCCGGCATCTGGGAACATGTTAATGGCTGAAGCTCAGGACATACTGGGGACTGATGTGGAGGAGATTGTGCTCGGGCCAGGCTCAGAAGTCTTTTTGGATGATGAAGAGGGGTCTATGTCTGGGGATGTAGGGGCGGAAGAGGAGGTGGGGTGTCAGAAGAAGAGCTTTATCCTGATAATAATGATGAGGTTGTGGACTGTCCGTGTGTCCATGGAAGAAAGCTTGGAGCAGGATGATGAGTCACCTAGGCAAGTACATCGCCATATATCAGGCAGGGGCAGGTCCAGCAGTGGGCGTGGAAGAAGACAGGCTGCTGCTTCAGCCGGCACCAGCAGTAGCACCACTACTACCACCACGCAAACCCCAACCAAAGAGAACTTCTGCACCCTCTGCTTGCTGTAGCGGCCAGGGCCACAGGTCATTGACGTCCCCAATATGGAACTTTTTTGTAGTGTCAAGCCAGGACAAAACATATGCGTTCTGTAGTTTCTGCAAAAAAGGTGGGTACGGGGGGCGTGGCTACCGCGCGATTGAGATGGCTGCGTGAGAACAGAGCTCCGACCGAGACTCCTCTTCTACCACGTCTGATTGCCTCCCTTCTTAATGGCAGCCAAAGGAAACAAGCTTGGGAACTTACAGAGACCTCAGGGAGACCCAAACTCGCAATCCTGTCGCAATATCCCCGCTATGTTCCGCAACTAGAAGCCGGACGACGCGGCCCGTGATCCATCTAAGATGGTGCCGGCTCAATCCTCAACATAGGCCGCAGATCCCACCCCAACGGACAAACCTTCTCAAGATGCCCCGGTGAGTGCCTATGAGATGTTCTCATATATGAAACAACTCCCTACAATGTTGGACATGACCTCGCTGGCGTCTGATATTAAAAGCAGTATGATGGGGGCCTTACAAACCTTTAGGGAGGATCTGCAGAGCCTCGTGAAGCGCATAGATGATGTTGAGAAAGCAGGGGACAACAGGGATGCGGCCATCGAGGAGTTGCAGCAAGCCTCGGTAACACATAATCTTCACCTGATTGAGGTGAATAGACACCTCGAAGACCTTGATAATAAAGGAAGGCGGAATAACATCCGAGTGAAAGGGGTCCCCGAGTCGGCCCAAAATCCAGATATCAACTCGGCACTACTATCTATCTTTAATAGCTTACTTGAACGCCCGAAAGACTCCCCAATTGAACTGGACAGAGCGCATCGAGCTCTTAGGCCGCGTGCCGCCAGCTCGGAAATTCCGAGGGATATTATCTGCTGCGTCACAAATTTTTCCCTCAAAGAAGAGATAAAGCACAAAGCACGAGATCAGGAGGCCATTATATTCAACGACACTGAAATTAAGCTCTTCCAAGACCTCTCCTTAATCACTTTGAAAAACAGGCTGCTCTCAAGCCCGTGTTGACGGAACTCCGTAGATTGGGAATTATATACAAATGGCGGTTTCCGTTTGGCCTACTTGCAACTCGGGACAGTACTACAGCACTGCTACAATACCCGGAGGACCTACAGCGCTTCTATGACACCCTCAAAATGACATACATCGATGTACCAGAATTTTATGGGGACTTTAGACTACCGACAGTTTTGGATCGTATGTATTACGCAGGAGCGGTCACTCCAGTCAACGGCCCATGGCCTAAAATGCCCCCTCGCCGTAGGCGTAATGTGCCTGATCGCAAAGATAACCGCTATAGGGCTGACACTCCCCAACGTAGAGACCGATCCCCTAGGTGAAGAAGCAGGGAGCCTTCCTCTGATGACACGGGAGACTAACCCTGAAACAGATAAGCGTGAAAACTGTTTACTAAACCTATAGGAATGTTGTGTTCTCCCCCTCTTTGCCCCTCCAAAATGTTCACCACTCATAGGTGTTAATACCCAGTAGACTGATCTAAGAAACTAAATATCCACAGTGTGTATGTTTACTATTATCTGATGTTCCGTTTGTTTATTATACTGAAATGCTTTGCCTCTACCTTTATGCTCATGCAACTGAGATCATTTTCCTGTATAGAGCAATATTCATAACACCTAACTTTGCCTTTATTATTGAATTCTACAAGATCTATCACCCTGGCGGTGGTCTCACTCTTCCCCCCCCCCCCCCCTCCACTTTAAGAGAGGGGAAGAAAAGAAACGAGTAGCAAATAATGTCTTAGTTGGTTAACTTAGGCTGTAGAATGTTAATTGCTGAGAGGCCCACTATGAGAAAAATGTTTCCTCTCTTACTTCTATGTTTGGATGAACGTTCACATCTATAGTCTACAGTCTATATGATATAGATCATTTACCATGTTTAATCACTTTAAGCTAGGAAAATGTCCTTTGGGGGGAGAAATTGGGAGGGGGACCACGCTTCCTTAAACTCATATTTCATAGGGCCTGCTTAAGGATGACCCCTGATCTCCTACTTAGAAGTTTGATACAACCATAAGAAGAGGGAAATAGGCCCTCTATCTGTACCCTTATACCTAGGAAAAGGGGTCTTTATAAGATAAGAGACAAGTTCTTAATTTTGCACTAGGGAGAGTACCAGAAGCTACATTCCTCCCTTCTGGGGGTGTTTAGAGGTGGAAGAGGAGTTCTTGGGATTCGGTTTTGAGTTACCCTCGTTTTTGGTTTTGACCCTTTGACTTTGTTTGTTTTTATTTTTTGCCTTTAACTTTATCTGTTCATAAAGTTTATAGAATTACTTGCTTATTGGGAAAACCAAAAGCTCTTCTCCGCATCCATTTCTGTTGTGTGGTGTCCATCACCCCCACCAGGGGATAGAACTATTATACCAAACAATTGCTGAATAGTGTTATCACTAGATATATACTTACTTCACAGTTATTCTTAGTTCTCCCCAACACTTATCCCACTATATTAACGGCATTCCTAACTTTTAGTAGGAAGCCTGGGAATTTTTTCTCCGTAAGTGTCATCACTTGACACAGTTTTCCTCTTAAATTTCTATTGATAACACAGACCAGCGCAGGTTTACAGGAAAGTAGAAAGATGCCAGTACGTGGGTCAGATATGATCCTTAAAGTAACGTCATATAACGTTAAAGGACTAAATGTTCCAGAAAATAGAAGCTCACTTCTGAGGGAATTACACAAATTCCATACGGATATAGGTTTGATCCAGGAAACACACTTTCCAAGAGACAAGGTTCCTTCCTTTAAACATAAAACTTTTACCCAGATACATCACTCCACTAACCCATCTGGAAAGACCAAGGGAGTGACAATATTATTACACAAGAGACTTAACTTTGAACTTCTAGACACCCTAAAAGATGATGAGGGAAGATTTATTTTTTTAAAAGGGAAAATACTGGGTGAACTAGCCACCATTGTAAACATTTATGCCCCTAATGTGCAACAGAGCCGCTTCCTGGATCAAACCTTCTTTCTGTTAAAGGGCTTTATGGAAGGTAGACTGATATTAGGAGGGGATTTCAATGTTCCCCTGGAACCACCCATAGATAATTCCAATGGTACTTCTTCTTTACCCTTCCAAACCCTTAAGAAAATTAAAGGCCGTTCACAATCCCTGCAGCTACTCGACTCTTGGAGACTGTTAAACCCCTCCGGGAAGGACTACACATATTACTCAAGCCTACACCAAAAATACACTAGGATTGACTACATTATGGTCATGCAAAGAGACTTAGAGAAACTCTTAGACTCAGAAATTGGACTACAGACAATATCTGATCATGCCCCAGTACATACCAGGCTGAGATGGGGCCTTTCCACCCCTACTCAATGGCTCTGGAGGTTGAATCCACACTTGCTCTCAGACAAATTGAGGATATCTAAGATTAAAGATGTTATTTCCAACTACTTTGAGGAAAACAAAAAAGAGGATAGTAACCCCATGATGGTGTGGGAGGCACACAAGCCAGTTGTTAGAGGGATTTTAGTAAAAATGGGTGCTAGACTCAAAAAAGAGAGGGAAGATGAGATCAACCTCCAGATGGACAAGATTAAAACTTTAGAGAAAAAACACAAACAGACTATGCTCCCCGCTGATTTGGAGGAACTGAGGAAGGAAAGAGAACATTTATTAAAATTATTGTACTATAGAGCTCAATACATGTTTTTGATGGGGAAAAAAAAAACTTTATGAAGAGGGGAATAAACCTGGTAGACTACTGGCCAGACTCCTTAGAAACAGAAAGACTGAGTTACAAGTCAGCTCTTTACGCACAAAGACCCAGACCAAAACGTATAATCTGACTGAGATAGCCCAGAGATTTGCTGAATTCTATTCTAATCTCTACAACCTGCCAACTCCTACTTCCCAAGAGAATAAGCAAGAGAAAATACGTAGCTTTTTGAGTAAGTTTGGGTTGCATAAACTGGAGGTAGAGGACATTAACCTCCTAGAGGAACAGCTAACAACAGATGAATTCCTAATAGCCCTGAAGCAAACAGCTACCGGGAAAAGCCCGGGCCCAGATGGCTTCACGACACAGTATTATAAGACGTTTCAGGGGATTCTAGCCCCTCACTTTATTGAAGCGTTTAATAACATCCCCAAAGATGAGAAACATTCCTCTGAACTCCTGGCGGCTCACATTACTGTGATTCCTAAAGAAGGAAAGGACCCTTCGTCCTGTGAGAGTTACAGGCCAATATCTCTGCTGAATGTTGACCTCAAGCTGTTCGCAAAGATATTGGCCAATAGATTACTCCCTCATGTACCATCCCTGGTCACACTAGACCAGGTTGGTTTCGTCCCTGGACGCGAAGCAAGAGATAACACCACCAAAGTCTTAAATATCCACCATTGGCTTTCCCGGCATCGGATGGAGGGCATGTTTCTCTCCACCGATGCCGAGAAGGCCTTTGATCGTGTTTCTTGGGATTACATCTCAAGTCTTCTGATGGACCTAGGCCTAGGTGCAAACATGCGAAGTTGGATCAACTTGCTATATAGTGACCCGTCAGCACAGGTTAAAGTTAATTGTGTCCTCTCTGAGAGATTCAACTTAAAAAATGGAACAAGACAGGGCTGTCCCCTGTCCCCCCTAATTTTCATCCTCTCCCTAGAGCCCTTTTTAAATTCAGTAAGAGCGAACCCATCCATTCATGGAGTCCTTATTGGGGGAAAAGAATACAAGACTGCAGCATTTGCTGACGATATGATATTCTTTATCACCCAACCCTTAATCACATTACCAAACTTATTATTAGAATTCGTGAAATTTGCGATCATTTCCAATTTAAAAATTAATTTTACTAAATCTTTCGGTCTAAATATTACCCTCCCCAGTAAGATCTACTCCCTATGTCAGCAGAACTTCCCCTTTAAAGGGAACCAGAGATGAATGTTTCACACAAAATAAACATATCAGTCGATAGCTTGTAAAGAATAAATGCTCTACCTGATAATTTCGCCGCTCTGGTGTGCCTTTTTGAGTGTTTTTTATCCATTATTGCTCCAGGAAATATCCAATATGGCCGCCGGCTCATATGCCTTCTGCTTCCAGGTTATAAACTGTTCTGGATGTGCTGTCTAGGCTATATGAGACTATGCTGCTATATAGGCTAAATGCAGCCTTTCATCTGTGTGCTTTCATTTTGGTATGATGTGCTGTAGGAAGTCTCTCTCATAGGAATGAAACTGCAGTCATCAGTATCTACAGTATGCAGACAGAGTGCACACAGAGCACACAGGGATCATATTGCAGCCACACTCTCTCAGCAGGAGCAGCCCCTCCCATGTAATCACAGCTCTCAGTATGCAAAGCAGAAGATCTAAGCCAGGAGGGGGAAGGCTTGGGCTTGAAAATACTCCACAGAAGAGTGACTCAGCTATAATGATTCCAGGTCAAACCTCGACTGAGCCAGTCAGTGGATTCTTATCACAGTTGATAACAGACAGATTAGACTGAAAAGAATAAAACTAAAAGCAGGGAAGGTGTTTACTGTCATGTTCCCACTGATAAATGTAATAAAATACATGAGGGTGCTTCATCTCTGGTTCTCTTTAAATGGGCACCAGAAAGCTTCACCTACTTGGGAATTCAGGTCCCCTCCAAACTCTCAGACGTATTCCGATTAAATTATGATAAACTCATGCGGTCCACGAAACATTCTTTAGAACACTGGGTAGGCAAGCCTCTCTCTTGGTTTGGCAGAATGGCTAGTATCAAAATGACTATACTTCCTCGAATATTGTATTATATAGCTACCCTACCAATATATATCCCCAAAAAATGGTTCCTCTCCCTCCAGATTATTGTATCCAGATTTATATGGGGCAATAAACCTCCCCGTCTTAAGCGGGAAAAATTGACCTACTCCAAAGACAAGCGAATACAGGAAAGAGCCAAACGCACTCTTCTGGCACACCACCCTATATCAGAAACAAGGGGGTGAGGTGTGCAGGACTTGTCTCCGGATACCGCAGAGATTCAGATATATAAATCAAATGGAAGTCCGCACCGCCTCATAGGGTAAATCCTGTTTAATTAGTATCAAATAGACATACACATTAAAAAGAATCACTAGGCAAGACAGTCCGCTGTTTCGGGCTCCTGCCCATCTTCATGTTGCCAGGTTCTGAATACATGTTCACACACAACACATATATATACAACAGAGTAACCAATCAGATCAAGTGTTCAAAAGAGAGGACCTGATGGGGAACTACTAATTTAAATACAAAACTCCACCTCCCCATATAACTCTATGGGTCACTAGTATATATTGATAACACACTGAATATATAAAAAATATAAACTTCAGTTTCACTTAATATTGATCACATATACCTATAGTCAGTATCCCCATCCCTCATGAGGTTCCTCTGGCCATAGATCGCATCTACGTGGAAAAAATAGCATATCGCTGTTTTGTAAACAAAGCTGCGTGGCCGACATCCAATCAGAACGCACTACCTAAAACGTCATGGCCGAAAGTATGCCCATGGTTCAATGCTACTCGCGCCGATCAATCAAAAAGAAGAGCGTCAAATGACGCATATGACGCGACCCGTTGTCCGCATAAGAAAATGTGCCGACCAATAGGATCATGCGTAACCCGCCGACCAATCAGAGAATGGAAGCACTCCGTCTCGTAGTACTAATGCGGCCATACGGCCGCGTAAAAAACGCCAATCAAATGCCAAACAGTAAGAACGCAAGACCTGCCCAAGACAAGACACCGCTATGTCAATGGGGAGGGTATGCGTCACCAAACACGGAAAGACGCATGTTTCAAGCAGGACATGATATAAAATAGCATGTCCTGCAGAATGCGATAGTTATTGCCAGAAGAACACTCATTAGTTTACACTGATTATTATACTCTAACACTTAAAAGACCAATAAAACTAAGACCCCTTAGTGAACTTTAAATAAACATATATACAATATGAGCAAACCAATTACCAATCCAGGCGTAAGTCATAGTCCCTATTTAATCCAGAATTGATCGTATCCAATTCCCTAATCCACCTAGACTCCATTTTAAGAAGTTTGGACAATCTATCACCTCCTTTTTTATCCAAGGGAACACTACCAATAATACATACTTTAAGTTGACTCACATTGTGTCTAAAAAGAGTGAAATGTTCTGATACTGCTTGATCCCTATTGTGATTTCGTATAGCAGATTTGTGCGATGCCAGTCTGTCTTTTAGTCTTTGGGTCGTTTGACCAACATAACATTTGCCACAAGGGCACTTAAGTAAATAGACTACCCAACTGGAATCGCACGAATATCTGCCATGTATTTTATACATCTTCCCACTGGTAGGATGTGAAAAAGTGTCACCCCGGATGAGACTATTACAAATGTGGCAATTAAGACATGGAAAAATACCACAGCGTCCCCTATATATGGCTTGATTTGAAATATCTGAATGTACTAATTTGCTACGAAGGAAAGGAGGTCTCTTATAACAAAACATTGGGGGCCGTTTAAATTCAGGTATATATGGCAATGAATCTCCTAAAATGTTCCAATTACGTTTAATACATTTTTCAACCTGATGACTGACAGTGTTATAGGTGGAAACCAACATAACCCTGTCCGTTTTCGATTTTTTAAATTTTTTGTTATTCCTCCTGTGTTGTTTCTGTAACTGTTCATTAAGTACCCTGTCGGGATACCCCCTCTGTCTAAACCTCCCCACCATCTCCGTAAGTCTAATATCTTGTTTGTCCTTTTCACTGACAATTCTATTTATTCTTTGAAACTGTCCTCCCGGGATGTTACTAACTACATGTTTGGGATGGAAGCTGCTGTAATGTAGAATCGCATTACAATCTGTTTGCTTTCTATATAGGTCAGTTACCAATTTACCATCCTTTTTGTACAACATGGTGTCCAAGTATGCGATGCCTTTGGGGTCAAAATTGGCAGTCAACTTAATCTCATGACACTTCTCATGCAGTGAGTCAATAAATTCCAAGAGGGTCGAGTGTGGCCCCGCCCACAATCAAAAGACATCATCGATGTAGCGAAACCAACATCGTGCATGTCGAGAAAACAATGGGGAAGTATATACAAAGGCCTCTTCGTAGAGGCCCATGTAAAGATTAGCATACACAGGGGCCACACTCGACCCCATGGCTGTACCCCTACATTGTAAAAAGAAGTTGTCATTGAAGAGAAAATAATTCTCCCTCAAAATAATATTTAACATATTTACCAAGAATGACCTTTGGGCACCATCATAGTCAGAATAAGCAAACAGGTAATGTTCGATCGCCTCTACACCTCCATCATGAGGGATGGAGGTGTAGAGGCTCTCGACATCAAGTGTAACAAGCAGCCAATCATCCCCAACATCATCAAATGTATTAATCTCGCTCAAAAAATAACCAGTGTCTCTAACATATGATGGTAAACAGCTAACATAAGGCTGAAGAATACGATCTAAAAATCTCGCCATAGGGGAAAAAATAGAATCTGTGGCTGCCACAATTGGTCGACCTGGGGGGAGCAGTGGATTCTTATGGATCTTGGGCAATGTATACAGCAATGGAGTGGATGGATGCCGATTAATGAGAAAGCGAGAGACATCATCACCAATGAGGCCGTTATTCAAGGCTCCATTCACCAACCTCTCTACTTTCTCCATAATTGACAAAATCGGATTACCATCCAATTTTCTGTATACATCATGATTAGATAATTGATCTGTAATTTCTTTAATGTAATAATCCCTATCCATAATGACCACTGCTCCCCCCTTGTCTGCTGGACGAATTATAATCTCAGAATTAGCTTCCAGACCTCTCAAGGCCTTCCTCTCATCTGAAGTTAGATTATGATTAACAACATATTCACCCTTTTTAGTAGATTTCTCTACTCTCTTCAAATCATTAGTTACCCGTTTAATAAACAAATCAATAGCTGGGTGACTACTCTGTGTAAATGCACTTTTATTACGAAGGCCAACTTCTTTCAAAGAAAGGCTGTTCTCATTAGAGGGTGCTGTAAACCTAAAAATGGTGTCAGGTCGGGGAGTCCCGAAAAAGTTCTTAAGTTTCAGGGTTCGGAAAAAAACGATTAAGTTCAATGTCCAAGGAAAAAAAATCTGGACCATGAGTTGGACAAAAGGACAATCCATATTCAAGGATCTGCTTTTCAACATTAGATAAAGTATAGGATGAAATATTAACAACAAGAGACACGTCACCTATCTTCTCCTCAATTGGATCGGACTCCTCTGTTTTGAGGCTCCTACATTTGTGCTTCCTGCCACCGCATCTGCTTCTCCCCTTCCTCTCTCGGGTGTCGGATCCCGTGAGGACAAAAAATCTGATGTAGATCCATCGGCCATGGAACTCTCATCACCAGAGGGGTTATTATTTTTCTTCTGTTTGTTGCCACCTTTTTTAAATTTGCGTCCTCTTCCCTTAGATGGATGATTATTAAAGGGTTTCCTCCCTCCTGGGACACGTTTTTGCCAGCTGTACACGTAGCCATGTAAATAATCATTCTGATCCCGTTTATACTTGGATCTTTTTACTTCCTCCAGGCCATCTGAGAATTTCTTTATCTTGGAATCCAAACTCTCCAGGTATTGTTGAAATTCCTCATCTGAGAGAGTCATTTTAAAATCACTTTCCAAGCCACTGATTTTAATCTCTAACCTCGGTAATTCTTGATGTATTCTTGCTATCATGTGTACCATTGAATCAAAAGAGGCTTTGTTCCAGATCTTGGCCCAAATTGAAGTAAAATCTGTTTCGTCTGAAAAAAGAAACGGTGCCACTTGAGATCGATTTGACCAGGGAATAATACCCGTCCGGTGATATTCCGCCAGGATCTTTGCATGTAAATTCAAAGAAGTCCATGTTTTCCTGGATGTTTCAAGATCTTGTTTGATAAGCTTGATATCAGTCTTGTTCAAAATACTTGATCCGCCATCCGCCAGAGACAGGATTTTATCAATCTGCTCATATGTATAAGTGAAGACATTATCTTCTTTATGATGTTCACCTGTTGCCATGGTGCAAACTTGGTAGGTATCAATGGACAAGCGAATACAGGAAAGAGCCAATCGCACTCTTCTGGCACACCACCCTATATCAGAAACAAGGGGGTGAGGTGTGCAGGACTTGTCTCCGGATACCGCAGAGATTCAGATATATAAATCAAATGGAAGTCCGCACCGCCTCTTAGGGTAAATCCTGTTTAATTAGTATCAAATAGACATACACATTAAAAAGAACCACTAGGCAAGACAGTCCGCTGTTTCGGGCTCCTGCATGATCCTATTGGTCGGCACATTTTCTTATGCGGTCAACGGGTCGCGTCATATGCGTCATTTGACGCTCTTCTTTTTGATTGGTCGGCGTGAGTAGCATTGAACCATGGGCGTACTTTCGGCCATGACGTTTTAGGTAGTGCATTCTGATTGAATGGCGGCCACGCAAGTTTGTTTACAAACCAGCGATATGCTATTTTTTCCACGTAGATACGATCTATAGCCAGAGGAACCTCATGAGGGATGGGGATACTGACTATAGGTATATGTGATCAATATTAAGTGAAACTGAAGTTTATATTTTTTATATATTCAGTGTGTTATCAATATATACTAGTGACCCATAGAGTTATATGGGGAGGTGGAGTTTTGTATTTAAATTAGTAGTTCCCCATCAGGTCCTCTCTTTTGAACACTTGATCTGATTGGTTACTCTGTTGTATATATATGTGTTGTGTGTGAACATGTATTCAGAACCTGGCAACATGAAGATGGGCAGGAGCCCGAAACAGCGGACTGTCTTGCCTAGTGGTTCTTTTTAATGTGTATGTCTATTTGATACTAACTAAACAGGATTTACCCTAAGAGGCGGTGCGGATTTCCATTTGATTTATATTTCTACTCCAAAGACAATGGGGGAACAGGCCTCCCAGACTTTTGGCGATATTATCAAGCAACCTTTTTGACGAGGATAGTTGACTGGCATTGTAATGAAAACAGTAAGGACTGGGTGACATTAGAGAAGCAGATTCTGAACCATGACATCTCATGGCTACCTTGGAATGCGGACCTGGATAGATCAACCTCTTTTTACTCTGACCTAAAAGCTCATCCCACAATATGGCCCACCCTATCTGGGTTTGGAAGATGTTGTAAAGAAACGAAAATCTCCTCAGTGACAGGTCCCCTCTCCTCAGTTAGGCTAAGGAAAAAATTTCCCCCCGGAAATGATGTGAAATTCTTCCACAGTCTCCAAAATTTACAGGCATTGTTGGTAAAAGACTTGTGTGTTAACAACAGACCGATAACGTTTGACTTATTATCTCAGGATTCCTCTCCACCTCCTCCATTCTGGCAATACTTACAACTTAAAAGCTTTCTCGCCTCCTTGGGCAAGTTGTTCATTTTACCTGGGTCACAAACTGATTTTGAAAAAATAATCATTCGAAAAACTCCTCAGACACACGTGGTCTCAGAAATGTATCATCTACTCCTAGACCTGGTTCATGGTCAAAATGTTCTTTTTAAAGAAGCTTGGGAGAATAGGCTACAGATCACAATCAAAGCTGAAGACTGGGAGAAAGTGTGTGGTATGACGCATAAAAGTTCTCTGAGTGTATTAACACAGGAAATTAATTTCAAGTTATTATCCCACTGGTATAGGACACCAGCTCTCCTTCACCGGTTCCTCCCCTCAGTATCAGACCTCTGTTGGCGATGTGGAGAGCTAAAAGGTGATCTACTTCATATTTGGTGGCACTGTCGCAAAATTGTTCCTTTTTGGAAACAGATACATGCTCTCATTAAGGAAATTGCCTCTGAATCCCTTGAGTGGAAACCAGAAGTGTTTCTTCTTCACCTATCTAGAGAAAGTCTCAGATCTTACAAAAAGTCTTTGGTTAAACACCTCCTAAACGCAGCTAAGGCATGTATCCCTCTGAATTGGAAGAATTCTGACACACCCCCAGTCTCTGCTTGGTTCCAGAAGATTGAGCTGATTGCCAAAATGGAGGAGTTGGTACACTCTAAAGAGGAAAAATCAGAGAAATATATAATCATGTGGACACAATGGTTTGCTTTCCAGGAAAGCGATACTTACCAAGCCTACGTTACACCCTGAACCTTACGACCCATCTCCTTAGCCATCACCAATATGGGCCCCTCCACATCATAAGACACCTACTGATTAACTTTTAATATATCATATGACAGGCGATATCTCTCATTCCCTTCCTATATGGCTAAGATCAGCTGAAACCCACCTAACTGGCAAATCTTTAAAAATCTTTGATACACTTTAAGCTCTTTGAACTATTACTTGACCTGTAAACCTGGCATCACCGCTATGCTTAAATTCCTTTCCTATACTCACATGCATTTGAAATTAAAGTATCCTTATTAGGTTGTATGAAGTATAACGTGGTAGCTGTTTCTCTCTTTGATACTACCTTACATGCAGAAATTTTGCCTAAGAAGTATTATATGCTGTACTTGGTATTTTGTATGTCCTATACAACTTGATATCTGTACATCATGGACTCTGAATTGGTTTTGGAATCTCAACCTTGTTATCAATAAAATTGTTTGAAAAAAAAAGTGGGTACCTCATCCCTCCAGGGCCACCTGAAGAGCTCCCAACCTTATGTGTATGATGAGTTCAAGAGGATGCAGGCACTGCAAGCAGGGGTGCTAAGAGCCCAAGGCTCACCACCTCAGCAGCATCCCTCCCTCAGGGTCATGAAGCCCACGCCGCAGCACGCAAGTGGACTACACCCTCCAGAGTGGCCTCGGCAGGGACACAGACATTGAGGCTGGTGAGGCCAGCCCAGCCAGTCCTCCTCCTTGGCCTCCTCTATTTCCCCTGCACCACAACATCGGCATCAGACCCTGCTGAGTGACACCTTTCAGGGTCTGACCAAGCCTCTGTCTTCTAGTCACTTGCGCATCAGGAAACTAAATGGGTTGCTGGCCCGGGCCATGGCATCACAGCTCCTTCCCTACTCCCTGGTGCAGGAGGGGAGCAATATCTGCACACTGCTCCAGTTTGGCATCCCAGAGTGGCAAATCCCCAGCCGCCACTATTTCTCGAGGAATTCCATCCCAGCGCTCCACAAGTTTGTGGTGGCAAATGTGGCCCGTTCACTGGACTACGCCATGGGCGAGTGGGTCCACAATGATGGACTCGTGGAGCAGCCGATGTGGGGCAGGCCACTACCTGTCCTTTACGGCGCACTGGGTGACATTAGTGGAAGGGGGGGAGAACAAGAGTGCAGCAGCAGGCCACTTGGTGGTGCCACCACGCGAGATCAGGGGGGATGCAGTAGGCTCTTGTGATCCCAGTCCCTCCACACCCCACAGCAAGCAAGCCCGCCTCAGCAGCACCAAGCCTCTCCACTGCCAAGCGCTGCTGAAATTGGTCAGCCTAGGAAAGGACAAATTGACAGCCGCCCACACTCTTGCCACCTTCAGGCTGCAGGAGGAGAGGTGGCTGACCCCCAGAGGCCTGAAAGTAGGTTATGTGGCGGCCGATAATGGGGCCAACCTGGTGGCCGTATTGCAGCAGGGAAACCTCCAGCACCTCCCCTGCTTAGACCACGTTCTCAATCTCGCGGTGCAGCGCTTCCTGCACACCTACCGGGGGATGAGCAAACTGCTGCAAGATGCCTGGGAGGTAGTGCGCTATTTCTGCCGCTGCCTCTGCAAACCTGTCCGGCCACCAGCGGAAATTGGGCAAGCCACAACACCACTTAACTGATGTAACAACTCACTGGAATTCAACTCTGGCCATGCTGGAGCAGCTGTGTCAGCACAGGTTGTCTCTCAGGGCCTACATTGTAGACCAAAGCATCCCCAGCAACCGGAAACTCCATGTCATCATCACTGCAACACAGTGGACACTGATGCAGCAAGTGTGCCTGGTGCTGACTCCCTTCCTGCAGGGAACCAAGATGGTCAGCCGGGAGCGGGCCTCCGTGTGTGTGTGAGTGGGTGCCCCTGGTTTGCCTGCTGGACAGTGCAATGTGCGATTTGATGGAAGATGGGGAGGCAGCTGGATTAGGAGCAGATGGCAGCACAGTCCAGCTCACAGGAGGACTTTCAGGTAGTGGAGGAATTGGAGGTCCCTAACCTTAATGCTGAGGAGGAGGAGCAGAGCGTCGCTGCCGTTGTACGGGAATGGCGGCTTGGGGAGGAGGACACGGCACAGGAAGAGGACAGGCATGTCTCATGGGATGATGTTGCCAACGCCCACTTGTTCCCCATGGCTGCGCACATGTTGCGCTTCCTTCGAAGGGACCCCCAGGTGATCCAGATGTGTTCAAGGGAGGACATCTGGATCACCTTGATGATGGACCCGCGTCTGAAGGGGAAGCTGGGACAGTTCATGACGCTATCCACCGAGCAACGCACAAGGGAATTGCAGGAGGCCCTTGTGCGCAGACTACTGGAAGCATTTCCCCAGCCTTACACCCCCACTGCTGCTGTTCTGCCAACCCAGCAACAGGTGCCTGTGGGTGCCACCAGCAGCACAACCACCAGCAGCAGCCTGCACCCTGGAGACCTGCTGAGCCTAAGCAAGAGCCTGTATGCAGCCCAGATGCCCAGAACAGAGGTGCCAGCAGACACAGCATCCTCCTCCAACACCACCAGCGACTGACCAGCATGGTGTCTGACTACATGGGTCTCCACCTGGATTTGTGCAAATAAGTTGGCTTTATTGTACCATAGTAGAGAAAACACAGGACGTTTCGGCCAGTGGCCGACTTGATAAAGGCCGCTGGCTGAAACGTTGTGTTTTTTTTGTTTCTACTATGGTACAATAAAACCAGCTTATTTGCACAAATCCAGGTGGAGACCCAGTCGTTTTGTCTTGCTGAAGCGTATGTGCACACCTAAGAGGGATCCAGGTGTGGATTGGTTGACTCCCTAGTACAGCTATTATCCTGCGGTAGAGCTGAGGGACTCTTTTTTTTCTTTTCTGTCTGACTACATGGGGTCATTCAATGGGCTTAATGACACCGACAGCACCGTGGACCCCTTGGAGTACTGGGTCAAGAGACTGGACATCTGGAGGAAGCTTGCTCAGTACGCCCTGGAAGTCCTGTCCTGTCCCCCTTCCAGTGTCCTTTCCAAGAGATGCTTCAGTGCGACCGGTGGCGTGGTCACCGAGAAGCGCTATCGGCTGTCCCACGCCTCTGTGGACAAATGCCCCTTCCTCAAAATAAACCAGGCTTGGGTGGAAGGTGACTTCCTGGCCCCTATTGTCGGCCTCAGGGGGACATGAAGTGGCTGCTGCAATTTGTTAACTATGCCTGCCTTTTTTAAAGCAAGTTAGAACCTGCCTGCCTTGGTTCCTTTTTTTTTTTTTTTGCTGTGGTACTACCAGTTAGTGTTGGGCGAACAGTGTTCGCCACTGTTCGGGTTCTGCAGAACATCACCCTGTTCGGGTGATGTTCGAGTTCGGCCGAACACCTGACGGTGCTCGGCCAAACCGTTCGGCCGCATGGCCGAACTAAGAGCGCATGGCCGAACGTTCCCCGAACGTTCGGCTAGCGCTGTGATTGGCCGAACAGGTCACGTGGTTCGGACCCGAACGCGCTCTGATTGGCCGAACGGTCACGTGGTTCGGGTAAATAAATACCCGAACCACGTCATATCTCCGCCATTTCTCTGTGGGTTTAGCTTTGGGTAGGCAGGCAGGGTAGGTCGCGCTCCAGCCACGCTAGCCAGGGTCCCCCCCAGTCATTGTGTGTCGCTGCTGGGAACAGTAGTACACCGCTCGCTCAGACAGACTATATATAGCATTGTTTACTGCCACTGTGTACCTCGCTCAGCCACGCTATATATAGCATTGTGTTTTCTGACACTCTGTGTACACGGCTCAGCCTGACTATATATCATTGTTTACTGACACTCTGTGTACACGGCTCAGCCAGACTATATACCATTGTATACTGCCACTGTGCACCTCGCTCAGCCACGCTATATATAGCATTGTGTTTTCTGACACTTTGTGTACACGGCTCAGCCTGACTATATATCATTGTTTACTGACACTCTGTGTACACGGCTCAGCCAGACTATATACCATTGTTAACTGACACTCTGTGTACACGGCTCAGCCAGACTATATACCATTTTTTACTGACACTCTGTGTACACGGCTCAGCCTGACTATATAGCATTGTGTGTACTGCCACTGTGCACCTCGCTCAGCCACGCTATATATAGCATTGTGTTTACTGACACTCTGTGTACACCGCTCAGCCTGACTATATATCATTGTTTACTGACACTCTGTGTACACGGCTCAGCCAGACTATATACCATTGTTTACTGACACTCTGTGTACACGGCTCAGCCACGCTATATATAGCATTGTGTTTTCTGACACTCTGTGTACACCGCTCAGCCAGACTATATACCATTGTTTACTGACACTCTGTGTACACGGCTCAGCCACGCTATATATAGCATTGTGTTTTCTGACACTCTGTGTACACCGCTCAGCCAGACTATATACCATTGTTTACTGACACTCTGTGTACACGGCTCAGCCACGCTATATATAGCATTGTGTTTTCTGACACTCTGTGTACACCGCTCAGCCAGACTATATACCATTGTTTACTGACACTTTGTGTACACCGCTCAGCCAGACTATATATCATTGTTTACTGACACTCTGTGTACACGGCTCAGCCAGACTATATACCATTGTTAACTGACACTCTGTGTACAAGGCTCAGCCAGACTATATACCATTTTTTACTGACACTCTGTGTACACGGCTCAGCCTGACTATATAGCATTGTGTGTACTGCCACTGTGCACCTCGCTCAGCCACGCTATATATAGCATTGTGTTTACTGACACTCTGTGTACACCGCTCAGCCTGACTATATATCATTGTTTACTGACACTCTGTGTACACCGCTCAGCCTGACTATATATCATTGTTTACTGACACTCTGTGTACACCGCTCAGCCAGACTATATACCATTGTTTACTGACACTCTGATTCTGCTGGGAACAGTAGTACACCGCTCGCTCAGCCAGACTATATAGCATTGTGTTTACTGCCACTCTGTGTACACCGCTCAGCCACACTATATAGCATTGCGTACTCTGCCAGTCAGTGTGTATATTGCTGGGATCAGTAATACTCCACTCACCGTCAACCACTATATGAGCTCAACATGAGTTCCCCAGAGACCTCCGCTGTGAGCAGCACTCCCAACAACAGCAACAGCCAACGCCCCACGCAAGCTATAACATCCACCCCAGCAGCCAGTGGTCAGCAGCAGCCCTCCCCGGAGGAGAACGTTGTGTCCATCGGTCCGTCGCCAGAGCGATTAATGAGGGCTGCCATTGAGGAGATGATGGGGCCTGATGTGGAGGAGGAGGTCTGGCTCAGGCCAGCAGCATCCCAAGTTAATGTTGAGGACGATGAGGGGTCTGTGTCTGGGGATGTTGGGGTGGCAGAGGTGGTGGGTGGGTCAGACTCAGGAGAAGAGTTGTATGATGAGGATGATGATCGGGACCATCTGTATGTGCCTCAGAGTCCGACCACGGAAAACATGTTGTATCGTGTGTTTAGGTACTAAAATCTGCGTTCCCAGTAGTGTTGGGCGAACAGTGTTTGCCACTGTTCGGGTTCTGCAGAACATCACCCCGTTCGGGGTGACTATATAGCAGACTATATAGCATTGTGTTTAATGCCACTCTGTGTACACGGCTCAGCCACACTATATAGCATTGTGTTTACTGCCACTCTGTGCACTCTGCCTTTTTTAAAGCAAGTTAGAACCTGCCTGCCTTGGTTCCTTTTTTTTTTTTTTTTTTTGCTGTGGTACTACCAGTTAGTGTTGGGCGAACAGTGTTCGCCACTGTTCGGGTTCTGCAGAACATCACCCTGTTCGGGTGATGTTCGAGTTCGGCCGAACACCTGACGGTGCTCGGCCAAACCGTTCGGCCGCATGGCCGAACTAAGAGCGCATGGCCGAACGTTCCCCGAACGTTCGGCTAGCGCTGTGATTGGCCGAACGGGTCACGTGGTTCGGACCCGAACGCGCTCTGATTGGCCGAACGGTCACGTGGTTCGGGTAAATAAATACCCGAACCACGTCATATCTCCGCCATTTCTCTGTGGGTTTAGCTTTGGGTAGGCAGGCAGGGTAGGTCGCGCTCCAGCCACGCTAGCCAGGGTCCCCCCCAGTCATTGTGTGTCGCTGCTGGGAACAGTAGTACACCGCTCGCTCAGACAGACTATATATAGCATTGTTTACTGCCACTGTGTACCTCGCTCAGCCACGCTATATATAGCATTGTGTTTTCTGACACTCTGTGTACACGGCTCAGCCTGACTATATATCATTGTTTACTGACACTCTGTGTACACGGCTCAGCCAGACTATATACCATTGTATACTGCCACTGTGCACCTCGCTCAGCCACGCTATATATAGCATTGTGTTTTCTGACACTTTGTGTACACGGCTCAGCCTGACTATATATCATTGTTTACTGACACTCTGTGTACACGGCTCAGCCAGACTATATACCATTGTTAACTGACACTCTGTGTACACGGCTCAGCCAGACTATATACCATTTTTTACTGACACTCTGTGTACACGGCTCAGCCTGACTATATAGCATTGTGTGTACTGCCACTGTGCACCTCGCTCAGCCACGCTATATATAGCATTGTGTTTACTGACACTCTGTGTACACGGCTCAGCCTGACTATATATCATTGTTTACTGACACTCTGTGTACACGGCTCAGCCAGACTATATACCATTGTTTACTGACACTCTGTGTACACGGCTCAGCCACGCTATATATAGCATTGTGTTTTCTGACACTCTGTGTACACCGCTCAGCCAGACTATATACCATTGTTTACTGACACTCTGTGTACACGGCTCAGCCACGCTATATATAGCATTGTGTTTTCTGACACTCTGTGTACACCGCTCAGCCAGACTATATACCATTGTTTACTGACACTCTGTGTACACGGCTCAGCCACGCTATATATAGCATTGTGTTTTCTGACACTCTGTGTACACCGCTCAGCCAGACTATATACCATTGTTTACTGACACTTTGTGTACACCGCTCAGCCAGACTATATATCATTGTTTACTGACACTCTGTGTACACGGCTCAGCCTGACTATATAGCATTGTGTGTACTGCCACTGCACTGTGCACCTCGCTCAGCCACGCTATATATAGCATTGTGTTTACTGACACTCTGTGTACACCGCTCAGCCTGACTATATATCATTGTTTACTGACACTCTGTGTACACGGCTCAGCCAGACTATATTCCATTGTTAACTGACACTCTGTGTACACGGCTCAGCCAGACTATATACCATTTTTTACTGACACTCTGTGTACACGGCTCAGCCTGACTATATAGCATTGTGTGTACTGCCACTGTGCACCTCGCTCAGCCACGCTATATATAGCATTGTGTTTACTGACACTCTGTGTACACCGCTCAGCCTGACTATATATCATTGTTTACTGACACTCTGTGTACACCGCTCAGCCTGACTATATATCATTGTTTACTGACACTCTGTGTACACCGCTCAGCCAGACTATATACCATTGTTTACTGACACTCTGATTCTGCTGGGAACAGTAGTACACCGCTCGCTCAGCCAGACTATATAGCATTGTGTTTACTGCCACTCTGTGTACACCGCTCAGCCACACTATATAGCATTGCGTACTCTGCCAGTCAGTGTGTATATTGCTGGGATCAGTAATACTCCACTCACCGTCAACCACTATATGAGCTCAACATGAGTTCCCCAGAGACCTCCGCTGTGAGCAGCACTCCCAACAACAGCAACAGCCAACGCCCCACGCAAGCTATAACATCCACCCCAGCAGCCAGTGGTCAGCAGCAGCCCTCCCCGGAGGAGAACGTTGTGTCCATCGGTCCGTCGCCAGAGCGATTAATGAGGGCTGCCATTGAGGAGATGATGGGGCCTGATGTGGAGGAGGAGGTCTGGCTCAGGCCAGCAGCATCCCAAGTTAATGTTGAGGACGATGAGGGGTCTGTGTCTGGGGATGTTGGGGTGGCAGAGGTGGTGGGTGGGTCAGACTCAGGAGAAGAGTTGTATGATGAGGATGATGATCGGGACCATCTGTATGTGCCTCAGAGTCCGACCACGGAAAACATGTTGTATCGTGTGTTTAGGTACTAAAATCTGCGTTCCCAGTAGTGTTGGGCGAACAGTGTTTGCCACTGTTCGGGTTCTGCAGAACATCACCCCGTTCGGGGTGACTATATAGCAGACTATATAGCATTGTGTTTAATGCCACTCTGTGTACACGGCTCAGCCACACTATATAGCATTGTGTTTACTGCCACTCTGTGCACTCTGCCTTTTTTAAAGCAAGTTAGAACCTGCCTGCCTTGGTTCCTTTTTTTTTTTTTTTTTTTTGCTGTGGTACTACCAGTTAGTGTTGGGCGAACAGTGTTCGCCACTGTTCGGGTTCTGCAGAACATCACCCTGTTCGGGTGATGTTCGAGTTCGGCCGAACACCTGACGGTGCTCGGCCAAACCGTTCGGCCGCATGGCCGAACTAAGAGCGCATGGCCGAACGTTCCCCGAACGTTCGGCTAGCGCTGTGATTGGCCGAACGGGTCACGTGGTTCGGACCCGAACGCGCTCTGATTGGCCGAACGGTCACGTGGTTCGGGTAAATAAATACCCGAACCACGTCATATCTCCGCCATTTCTCTGTGGGTTTAGCTTTGGGTAGGCAGGCAGGGTAGGTCGCGCTCCAGCCACGCTAGCCAGGGTCCCCCCCAGTGATTGTGTGTCGCTGCTGGGAACAGTAGTACACCGCTCGCTCAGACAGACTATATATAGCATTGTTTACTGCCACTGTGTACCTCGCTCAGCCACGCTATATATAGCATTGTGTTTTCTGACACTCTGTGTACACGGCTCAGCCTGACTATATATCATTGTTTACTGACACTCTGTGTACACGGCTCAGCCAGACTATATACCATTGTATACTGCCACTGTGCACCTCGCTCAGCCACGCTATATATAGCATTGTGTTTTCTGACACTTTGTGTACACGGCTCAGCCTGACTATATATCATTGTTTACTGACACTCTGTGTACACGGCTCAGCCAGACTATATACCATTGTTAACTGACACTCTGTGTACACGGCTCAGCCAGACTATATACCATTTTTTACTGACACTCTGTGTACACGGCTCAGCCTGACTATATAGCATTGTGTGTACTGCCACTGTGCACCTCGCTCAGCCACGCTATATATAGCATTGTGTTTACTGACACTCTGTGTACACCGCTCAGCCTGACTATATATCATTGTTTACTGACACTCTGTGTACACGGCTCAGCCAGACTATATACCATTGTTTACTGACACTCTGTGTACACGGCTCAGCCACGCTATATATAGCATTGTGTTTTCTGACACTCTGTGTACACCGCTCAGCCAGACTATATACCATTGTTTACTGACACTCTGTGTACACGGCTCAGCCACGCTATATATAGCATTGTGTTTTCTGACACTCTGTGTACACCGCTCAGCCAGACTATATACCATTGTTTACTGACACTCTGTGTACACGGCTCAGCCACGCTATATATAGCATTGTGTTTTCTGACACTCTGTGTACACCGCTCAGCCAGACTATATACCATTGTTTACTGACACTTTGTGTACACCGCTCAGCCAGACTATATATCATTGTTTACTGACACTCTGTGTACACGGCTCAGCCAGACTATATACCATTGTTAACTGACACTCTGTGTACAAGGCTCAGCCAGACTATATACCATTTTTTACTGACACTCTGTGTACACGGCTCAGCCTGACTATATAGCATTGTGTGTACTGCCACTGTGCACCTCGCTCAGCCACGCTATATATAGCATTGTGTTTACTGACACTCTGTGTACACCGCTCAGCCTGACTATATATCATTGTTTACTGACACTCTGTGTACACCGCTCAGCCTGACTATATATCATTGTTTACTGACACTCTGTGTACACCGCTCAGCCAGACTATATACCATTGTTTACTGACACTCTGATTCTGCTGGGAACAGTAGTACACCGCTCGCTCAGCCAGACTATATAGCATTGTGTTTACTGCCACTCTGTGTACACCGCTCAGCCACACTATATAGCATTGCGTACTCTGCCAGTCAGTGTGTATATTGCTGGGATCAGTAATACTCCACTCACCGTCAACCACTATATGAGCTCAACATGAGTTCCCCAGAGACCTCCGCTGTGAGCAGCACTCCCAACAACAGCAACAGCCAACGCCCCACGCAAGCTATAACATCCACCCCAGCAGCCAGTGGTCAGCAGCAGCCCTCCCCGGAGGAGAACGTTGTGTCCATCGGTCCGTCGCCAGAGCGATTAATGAGGGCTGCCATTGAGGAGATGATGGGGCCTGATGTGGAGGAGGAGGTCTGGCTCAGGCCAGCAGCATCCCAAGTTAATGTTGAGGACGATGAGGGGTCTGTGTCTGGGGATGTTGGGGTGGCAGAGGTGGTGGGTGGGTCAGACTCAGGAGAAGAGTTGTATGATGAGGATGATGATCGGGACCATCTGTATGTGCCTCAGAGTCCGACCACGGAAAACATGTTGTATCGTGTGTTTAGGTACTAAAATCTGCGTTCCCAGTAGTGTTGGGCGAACAGTGTTTGCCACTGTTCGGGTTCTGCAGAACATCACCCCGTTCGGGGTGACTATATAGCAGACTATATAGCATTGTGTTTAATGCCACTCTGTGTACACGGCTCAGCCACACTATATAGCATTGTGTTTACTGCCACTCTGTGTCTGCTGGGAACAGTAGTACACCGCTCAACCGCCACTGTATAGCATTGTGCTCTGTGTCGCTGCCTGCTGGCAATAGTGGTACACCGCTTACCCACCACTGTATAGCATTTCTGTACTGCCACTGTACTGCTGCCAGTCAGCGTGTACTTTAAGGATAAGTGAAATGAGGGAGAAATCCGGTGAAAGAGGGAGGGGCAAGGGAAGAGGTGTTTCCCCTGACGGTTCACGTACAGGCCACAGGGGAGCACCCAAGAAAACCCATTCAATACAGCCCATGTTGTCCAGGACAACCACTCTCACAGATCCAAAAGAACAGGACCAGATAATTACTTAAATGACCTCTCAAGCGTCCAGCAGTGGGTTAAGCAGCACCAGCACATCACGCACGAGGTCCGAGTCCTCAGCCAGTTACAAGGAGCCAGTGGGCACAAAGCTGACACAACCGGCAGCGACACCACGCACACAACTGCCAGATAACCAGACGACGTTGGAGTGAGCTGCGCAGAGGTTGTTCTGGGGAGCTCTACTCCACGGCGGCGGCCCCCCACAATGACATATGACGAGTTTGAGGAGATGGAAGAGGAGGGTGTGGACAATGTGGACATAGACCCAGATTTTGTTTGTGAACGAGAACATCGCCGTCGTAGCAGCAGCACAGATGAGTCTGTTGAGGAACCCACTGCTGCACAAGTTCGCCTTGTGCCACACGGTAGGCGGCGCGCAATTTCAGGCACCGCAAGCGTGGAAGTTCAAGTGAGAGGCAAAAGAGGCGCAAACAGAAATCGCCAGCAAGGCAGGTGCTCCAAAGTCTGGGCTTTCTTTGAAGACTGCACTGAGGATGTTACCATGGCGATTTGCAAGGTGTGCAAGACCCGCCTGAGCAGGGGGAAAAGTATTAACAACCTCTCTCCACCACCAGCATGAGCCGCCACATGCTATCCAAACATCCCACTCTGTGGGCAAACGCGGCAGGACAGGGTACCACCAGCAACACTGCCTCCCTTGGGTTCACCAGACTCACCACCAGACCCGCCTCAGCAGCAGCAGTAGCCCAGCCATTGCGTGGTTCACAACATTCGCAAACATCAGACGACGCTGACACTGTCACTTTCCGGAGTAGTGCTCTTGAGGTCTCCCAGTGTTCATCATGAAACACAACAACCAACAGCCCTTCAGTGTGCAGCCCTACGGTTCAGTTGTCTGTGTCGGAGATGTTTGAGCGCAAGAGGAAATTGCCAGCAAATGACCCCCGGGCCGTGGCAGTAACAGCCAGCATAGCCAACAAGCTTCTGGCCTGCGAAATGCTGCCATATCGAGTGGTGGAGACAAACAGCTTCAAGGGCATGATGTCAGTGGCCATCCCACGTTACGTGGTTCCCAGCCGCTACCACTTTGCGCGCTCTGCAGTGCCTGAGTTGCATGAGCACGTGGTCAGCTAAATAACCCGAAGCTTGAAGAATGCTGTTGCCTGCAAGGTTCACCTCACCACTGACACCTGGACGAGTGCGTTCGGCCAGGGTCGATACATCTCCCTTACCGCGCACTGGGTGAACCTTGTGGAGCCTGGCAGCGATTCCTCACCTGCTACGGCGCGGGTGTTGCCCACGCCGCAAACAGCTGCACCGCCGTCCCTCCCACTGGATAACAACAGCAGCACCTACCTCTCTGACTCCTTCTCCTCCAACGCATCTCAAAGCTGTACCTCATCCGGAAACGCTAACCCAGCACCAGCAGCAGTAGGATCGTGGAAGCAGTGCAGCACAGCTGTTGGCATGCGTCAGCAAGCGTTGCTGAAGCTGATCTGCCTTGGGGATAAGCAGCACACAGGGTAGGAAATTTGGAGGGGAATAAAGGAACAGACGGATTTGTGGCTGGCACCGCTGGACCTGAAACCGGGCATGAAGCTAGACACCTGGCACGTACTGGCAATGTACGCAATAGAGGTGCTGGCTTGCCCGGCAGCCAGCGTTATGTCGGAACGCTGTTTCAGTGCTGCCGGAGGCATTGTCACAGATCGGCGTATCCGCCTCTCCACAGAAAATGCAGACCGTCTTACTCAAATTTAAATGAATCAATCCTGGATTGGAAACGACTACGCAACACTCCAGGACCCCAACCAAGTAACATGACCAATGAACATCTGGGATGGTTTAGCGTTTCCGGTCCCTGTTTATTGAACCTCTCATCTTTATTACATTTATGACTGCATGGCGGCAAAAAGCATTGCTGCTATATCCGCACGCTTTTTGTCCTCATGCAAGGCCGGTGTTGTTGTGTCTCAAAAAGCATGGCCTTCTCCTCCTGCGCCTGCTCCTGTTCCATCACGTGTGCTGCTGCTGCTGCTGGGTTAGCGTTACCGGTCCCTGTTTATGGAACCTCTCATCTTTATTACATTTATGACTGCATGGCGATAAAAAGCATGCTATCCGCACGCTTCTTGTCCTCATGCAAGGCCTGGGTTGTTGTGTCTCACAAAGCGTGGCCTTCTCCTCCTGCGCCTCCTCCTGTTCCATCACGTGTGCTGCTGCTGCTGCTGGGTTAGCGTTACCGGTCCCTGTTTATGGAACCTCTCATCTTTATTACATTTATGACTGCATGGCGATAAAAAGCATGCTATCCGCACGCTTCTTGTCCTCATGCAAGGCCTGGGTTGTTGTGTCTCACCAAGCGTGGCCTTCTCCTCCTGCGCCTCCTCCTGTTCCATCACGTGTGCTGCTGCTGCTGCTGGGTTAGCGTTACCGGTCCCTGTTTATGGAACCTCTCATCTTTATTACATTTATGACTGCATGGCGATAAAAAGCATGCTATCCGCACGCTTCTTGTCCTCATGCAAGGCCTGGGTTGTTGTGTCTCACAAAGCGTGGCCTTCTCCTCCTGCGCCGCCTCCTGTTCCATCACGTGTGCTGCTGCTGCTGCTGGGTTAGCGTTACCGGTCCCTGTTTATGGAACCTCTCATCTTTATTACATTTATGACTGCATGGCGATAAAAAGCATGCTATCCGCACGCTTCTTGTCCTCATGCAAGGCCTGGGTTGTTGTGTCTCACAAAGCGTGGCCTTCTCCTCCTGCGCCTCCTCCTGTTCCATCACGTGTGCTGCTGCTGGTGCTGGGTTAGCGTTACCGGTCCCTTTTCCTGGAACCTCTTCTCTGTATTACACTTATGACTGCATGGCGACAAAAAGCATGTTACCTGTGCAAAGAAACATGACATTCTCCACATTTAAAAGACAGTTTTTCCTTTGAAACTTTACAATCAATTTTCTCAAAAACTATAAGCTCTTTTTCAAATATTTTTTTTCCCCTTGTACCCACTCCCAAGGTGCACATACCCTGCTAATTTGGGGTATGTAGCATGTAAGGAAGCTTTACAAAGCACGAAAGTTCGGGTCCCCATTGACTTCCATTATGTTCGGGGTTCGGCGCGAACACCCGAACATCTTGGCGATGTTCGGCGAACGTTCGCGAACCCGAACATCTAGGTGTTCGCCCAACACTACTACCAGTGAGGTGCCATGGTCATTCTGTGCTGCTGCATTGATCTCTTAGTCCTCCTTCTGCTGCCGCTGATGTTCTATTTCCCTACTAAAGGCTGCGTTCCCACTGTCTGGGTCCACGGAATGCATCTAATTTTTATGGGCAGCATGATCATGCTGTGGTACCACCAGTGAGGTGCCATGATCGTTCTGTGATGCCGCACTGACCGCTTAGTCCTCCTGACTCTCTACTAAAGTCTGCATTCCCAACGCCAGGGTCCACTGACAACTCTGCTGTGTCATGTCATTGCTATCGCTGCAAAAAACAAAAATAATTGACAACCACTTTTTTTTTTGTGGCGTCGCCCACTTATCTCATCCTCCTCCCTCCAGTGGTACCACCACCACCAGGTGCCATTGGGACTCGCCATTACCTCTGCGATTGCTTAAAGTGTATTTCCCTGTTTAAAACCAATTATTACCAATTGATAGCCCCATTTAAAGTGTTGGTTTCACTTTAAAATCCATTTTCTCAACAACTAAAAGTTATTTTTGCATTTCTTAAGTTATAGCCCCTTATCACCTTTATAATCCATGCAATTTTGGGGATTGTAGCATGTATGGGGGCTTTTCTATTAACGTTAAAAGAAAATCCGGATCCACGGCCGTGGATGTCCATGATTGACTCATCCAAGACGGAAATCCGGTTCGAATTCGTGAGTCCGTTTCAAATCCAGATTGTTAATCATGACCGATCCGGAATTTTTCTATCCATGGCCGTGGTAGTCGAATAGGAGGAAAAGGAAATCCGGAAATTCTGATTCACTCGAATCCGTGATTGGGAGGTATCCGAGCACCACTACCTGTCAGCGCTCCTCACATTAATTCGCCAATAACTTTATCACTAGAGATGGCCCGAACGGTTCGCCCGCGAACGGTTCCAGGCGAACTTCCGGGGTTCCCGATCGCGGCGAACCGGGAACTTTTCTGGAAGTTCGGTTTGCCCCATAGTGCACCATTAGTGTCAACTTTGACCCTCTACATCAGTCAGCAGGCACATTGTAGCCAATCGGACTACACTCCCTCCTGGAGCCACTCCCTGCCTTATAAAAGGCAGGTAGCACTGGCCATTACACTCACTCGTGTGCCTGCAATAATTAGTGAAGGGGCAGCTGCTGCAGACTCTCAAGGAAAGATTAGTTAGGCTCTTGTAGGCTTCTTAGCTTGCTCCTTACTGATTCTTATTGCTAAAATTGCACCCCACAACAACTCTTTTCAGAGCTAATCTTGTTATTGTGATTTTTTTTTTTTTTTGTGTGTGTGTGTGTGTCCCACTGACACTTGTGTTGCATAGACAGCCTTGGTAATTCCTACTGTGTGTGCCACTGCCAGGCTGTAACGGTGGTGTCAGCACACAGAGAGTATCTGATTATTGATGATCTGCAGTATCACCAACAATACAGACGTATACCTGATTATTAGTGATCTGCAGAATCACCAATAATACAAGTATGACTAACCTCTGGACACCTAGCAAAGTGTAAGTGTTTGGGTGCAACAGTAACTTTTAACAGTTTGACGTGACCTCACCAGAGGGGCTGGTGAGGTACTATCAGTACACTATGCGTGCACTAGCGTACAAGCTCCAGCAGGCTGGAGAGTTCAATAACGAAGAGGCTGAATCTCCCGGGGAGCGGGTGACTCAGATTGTACTGCAGGCACGAGAATACCCGTGGGGCGGGTGACCCAGACTGTACAGTAGCCTAGGAGATACAATAATACTACAATGACAGATACCCTAAGAGAGCAGGTAATTAGGGCTGTACTACAGCTTAACAGAACTGTTCCACCAGAGGAGCTGGTGTAACTAGTACCTCACCAGTGGCGAGGGCTCACTGGTGAGTAGAATGGTCAGGCAGGCAAGGTTCGGCAACAGAGAGGTAAGTATTAATTCAAAATCGTGAGACAAGAGAGTAATCAGTAATCAGGCAGAGGTTCAGCAACAGGAAGGTACGTATCGGTATAGAATCGTGAGACAAGAGAGTAATCGGTAATCAGGCAGAGGTTCAGCAACAGGTAGACAGATGGGCAGAAGTACAGGATCAGAAAACAGATTAAAAGTCAGAGTGCTAGCCAGAGTTGTACACAGGAGATCAATACAATAATAATATCCTAGCCTGGGTGTGAAATCCTTGGCATCAACACCCCGGAACTAGTCTAAACAAAATAACAATAGCAAGATTGCAAATTCCTAAGCTTGGTGTGAAATCCGTAGCATCAACACCAGGGAACTACCTAAGGTCTGCGCGCTCACACGCAAGTATTCACGACAACAGACAAGGTAACAATGAAGCCCGGAGGCTTATGAAGCAGAGGAGATCCCACCGGCACGCCCCTCCGCATCAGCCAATCCTGGGCGCCGTGGGACTTCTCTGACATCAGCCGACCAGCAGGTCAGCTGACGGGCTTCCTCCCCGCATAAAGGTCCCGTCTAAGGCGAGCTCCTGGCTGAAAGAACGTTCCGTCCTCGGCGTCCTGGACGCCGAGCAGACGGATGGGCGCATGGAGGCAGCTGCGGCAGTGGTGCTGTTCGCCGCAGCTGCCTCGGATATTACACAGGCCTAGCACATTCAGTGACTACCTGTGTGTGACAGCCTGGTGCACATTGTAATACCCATTACTGCATATAATTACCTACCTGTTGTGCTCAGTGCACCCACCTCATCATTGCATAATATATACCTACCTGTTGTGCTCAGTGCACCCAGTACCTGTACAATTACAGTAAAACTACACAATCTGGGGAGATAAGGATGTTCTGGCCCAACAACTGGACACTGATGCAAAATGCATGCAGGCTCATGCGGCTGTTTGAGGAGGTGACCAACCTGGTGAGTAGCAGTGAAGGCACCATCAGCGACTTGATCCCATACGCTTACTTCCTGGAGCGTGCCGTGCGTAGAGTGGTGGATCAAGCTGTGGAGGAGCGTGAAGAGGAACAGTTACAGGAGGAATAGTTGTGGGAGCAATTTTCACCAGAACCAGATGTTTCCTCAACACCTGCGGCAGCACAGAGGGAGGAGGAAGAGTCGTATGGGGAAGAGGAGTCAGACTCAGATGATGTGGAAGGTGTTTCTTTGGAAGAAGCGGCAGCAGAACAACCGCAGCAGGCGTCGCAGAGGGCTGGTGCTGCTGGACGTTCCCGTGGTATTGTTCGTGGCTGGGGGGAGGAGGAGGCCTTACCTGACGTCCCTGAGGAAGAGCAAGAGGAGATGGATAGTACGTCTGGATCCAAGTTTGTGCAGATGGCCTCTTTCATGCTGTCCAGCCTGTTGAGGGACCCCCGTATAAAAAAAACTCAAGGGGAATGAGCTGTACTGGGTGGCCACGCTACTAGACCCTCGGTATAGGCACAAAGTGGCGGACATGTTACCAACTCACCTGAAGGCAGAAAGGATGCAGCACATACAGAACAAACTGGCAATTATGCTTTACAATGCGTTTAAGGGCGATGTCACAGCACAACGCAATAAAGGTACCACTGCCAGTAATTCTCCTACCATGTCCATGCAGGCAAGGACAGGACGCTCTACCGATCTCATGGTGATGGCGGACATTCTTTAGTCCAACGCCTCGCCGTAACCCTTCGGGATCCACCCTCCACCAATGCCTGGACCGGCAGGTAGCCAACTACCCGACCTTAAGTGCGGATGTAGACACTGAGCAGCGATGAACCCTTGGACTACTGGGTGCGCAGGCTTGACCTGTGGCCAGAGCTGTCCCAATTTTCCATCCAACTTCTGTCTTGCCCTGCCTCAAGTGTCCTGTCAGGAAGGACCTTCAGTGCAGCTGGAGGCATTGTCACTGAGAAGAGAAGTCACCTAAGTCACAAGTGTTCAGTACCTCACCTTTATCAAAATGAATGAGGCATGGATCCCGGAGGGCTACTGCCCGCTCGAAGACTAAGTCAGTCCCCACACACAGCATCTCTGCCTGCATGCCGTGTTACTGCCTGCCCCAAGACCAAGTCGGTCCCCACACAGCACCTCTGCCTGCAGGCTGCTTGACTGCCTTCTCCACCTCCACCAACAGGGTCCAGGACTCCAGGTGGATTCGCCGCTATAATAATTTTTCTGGTGCGTGTACATGCCTGCCTAATTTTTCTGGCTGCACTGCAGCTGCAACAACAAAACAAAAGGCATGTACATGTGTCAATTCCCCTTCATGATCATTACCTTGCCGTGGTGAAGGGGCTTGCGTATCACAATGAACCAATGACCGTCGGCTATATGAGTGTCCCGTGGTGAAGCACACCCAACATAATAAGGTTGTTGCTTCATTGTGGAACCAAATTCAATCAGCTGGACAGTCACTGTTCTGTCATTGAACTACCTCAGCCCGACCATATGGGCTGGAAAGTGCCATCACCTGCACTCTCAGATCTTGCCACAAATTCTTGATTGGATTTAGAACTGGACTTTGACTCGGCCATTCTAACACATGGATATGTTTTGTTTTAAACCATTCCATTGTTGCCCTGGCTTTGTTTAGGGTCGTTGTCCTGCTGGAGGGTGAACCTCCGCCCCAGTCTCAAGTCTTTTTCAGACTCCAAGAGGTTTTCTTCCAAGATTGCCCTGTATTTGGCTCCATCCATCTTCCCATCAACTCTGACCATCTTCCCTGTCCCTGCTGAAGAGAAGCACCCCCAGAGCATGATGCTGCCACCACCATATTTGACAGTGGGGATGGTGTGTTAAGAGTGATGTGCAGTGTTAGTTTTCCGCCACACATAGCGTTTTGCATTTTGGCCAAGAAGTTTCATTTTGGTCTCATCTGACCAGAGCACCTTCTTCCACATGTTTGCTCTGTCCCCCACATGGCTTGTGGCAAATGGCAAATGGGACTTCTTATGCTTTTCTGTTAACAATGGCTTTCTTCTTGCCACTCTTCCATAAAGGCCAACTTTGTGCAGTACACGACTAATAGTTGTCCTATGGACAGATTCCCCCACCTAAGCTGTAGATATCTGCAGCTCGTCCTATACACCAGGGCCGCAGCCTTATTCCGTTATTTCACTACACAGAGTTGAATGTGTGCATTAAACACCAAGTGAACACCTGACATAACTGGCTAAGCAAATTTGGCCTAATTGGCTATTCATGAGGCAATGCTCATGCAAATATGCATTCGCTTTTGCATGCCAACTTATGCTTCCCAATGCTCCCATACAACAGGGGGGACCGCGGGGTCCCAGGAGCTCTCACTGCCTGGGAACCACAGTGGGACCCCGGAGGGGGAGGCTGGGTGGCGCAGGCGACCAATCCCCCCCCCCCAAGCGTGGCCAGCGCCGGGGAGAGCCGTCCGCACCCACCTCCCAATGAAGCATGGGTCGCACTGAGCTTTGGAGCTCAGGGCTGGCTTACACACAGCACTCCAAGGGGGGGGGGGGGGAAGGACAGGCGCAGACAGCCCACTCCAGGGCTCACACCACCTGGAATGAGCCATCCACCACCCGCCTCCAATGCTGGGAGCATTGGGAAGCCTCCCCGTGGCGCTCCTGGATAGTGCTATTGCAGCATGAACTAATTCCAGCAAGGCGACCGCTTTGCGGCATTGGTTTTTGCCCCTGCATTAGTTGGCAGTGAAAGCAAATGCATATTTGCATGAGCATTGCCTCATGAATAGCCAATTAGGCCAAATTTGCTTAGCCAGGTATGTCAGGGGTTCACTTGGTGTTTAATGCACACATTCAATTCTCTGTGTAGTTATTCCGTTATTCCTTGTACTCTCACAGTCAGCCTTCCTTGGTGGTGTGGTAGCCGTTCCTGCTCCTTTGCCCACAGCGTGCCTGCTGCCTTCCTTGGATGTGTGGTGGTGGTGGTAGCCGTTTCTTAGGCTCCCACTCCGGACCGGAATCAAACCAGGATTCCCTGGCCATTACCCGTGGTCACCGTGGTACTGGGAAAGTACCATCGAAACTTTCACACAGTTGAATGAATGGCAGACTTGCCCTCCATAATAACACATTCTTGGCAAATGCTTTTGAATTGGTTCGTCTTGTGCTGGGTCAAGGGTTCATCTGACTACAGATGCCTGGTCTGCTAAGCATGGTCAGGGCAGGTACATTACTTATACAGCAAATGGGTCCTTACTAGGCTGTGCAGTGGTGGTAGCCAGTTCTCAGACTCCCACTCTGGGCCGGAATCGAACCCTGATTCCCCGGCCATTACCTGTGGTCACTCACAATGGCAGACTTGCCCTCCATAAAAGATTCTCGTTGCAGGTACTGAACAGCAAGCAGAACAAGTATTTAAAAAAAATAATAAATGTAAGCTTTTACAATGGTAGAGAAAGAACCATTGAAAGTTAATAAGGCAGTCAGATATTACCTGACATCACTGAGTGAGGAAGAGCAATTTCGCCATGGTGCGCACCAGTCCAGCACGGCCGTCACTACACAAACAGCTATTTGCCGTGCGTTACACAGTGAGTTTGGTGTGTCAGTGTGAAGCAGTACTCTAATTACACTCCCTGATTGATGTATACACATGCAAGATGTTTTAAAGCACATTAGGCCTGCTATTTAGCATTCAATGTGACTTCTGCCCTTAAAACGCTGCTTTGCGTCAAATCCAGATTTTTCCCCGGGACTTTTGGCGTGTATCCCACTCCGCCATGCCCCCCTCCAGGTGTTAGACCCCTTGAAACATCTTTTCCATCACTTTTGTGGCCAGCATAAATGTTTCTAGTTTTCCAAGTTTGTCTCCCCATTGAAGTCTATTGCAGTTCGCAAACGTTCGCAAGTTCGCGAACGGTTGCGGAGGTTCGCAAACCGAAAATCGGAGGTTCGGGCCATCTCTATTTATCACTACTCATCACAGGTAAATGATCTATATCTTGTTGTTTTTCTCCACAAATTAAGCTTTTTGTGAGCTACAGTTTTCAGTAATTAATTTATTTTCTACGCTTTTTGAAGGCAAATAAACAAGCAAAAAAGAAAATATACACTTTTTCTCCACTTCCAGCCCCTATAGTTTTAAAATAAGCAATGCTACTATAAATAAAACCCACCCATTTTATTTGCCCATTAGTCCCAGCTATCACAACATTCAAATTATGTTCCTAGAACAATGTATGGCAACAATATATTATTTGGAAATAAAGGTGTATTTTCTTTTTTTTTTTTGTTCCATCAATTGTAAGCCCTTATCTACTAAAAGTAATATAATTAAATCTATAAAAAGATACCAGTGTGCACTCCACAGTAATCCATATCTGAAAAGAAAGCACAAAGCTCCCATAGCGTAATACTGTAACTGTAACAAGGTCAGCAGCACACAGTGACCATAGCATTAGAATCCTCAATCAATCGGACAGGGGCTCGCCAGATTGGGCCAGTGAAAAATGGCACCCAGCGCCGATAGATAAAAATGGCGCCCCATTCACTTACATTATAAAACGATATTTATTGTTTTAAAAGTTAAAAAATGGCGCCGACCTTTTGAATGTAATTTATTGTGTTAAAACTTTTTTTTTGTGTCCTGCCTGAACGATAGTAATCGTTCTAAGCCCTGCTTTGCTGCCATTTGGAAAATGTCTGCCCGCCGACTTTAACGTTTAATAGCAAAGCCCCCTTAAAAGCTAGAAACACCAAATTTGCAGGGAATCTTAAGAACAGTGGGAACAAGAGGAACATTTTTTTTCAAAAATGCCTTATACTTTTTGAGAAAATCGATTTTAAAAATTCTCCTTCTGACCATGGGAAGATTAAACGCGCGCCCACTTTAGTGGTTAATAGCAAAGACCCTTAAATGCCAGAAACACCAAATTTGCAGGAAATGTTAAGAAGAACAGTGGGAACAAGAGGAAGAAACATTTTTTCAAAAAGACCTTATAGTTTTTGAGAAAATCGATTTTAAAAGTTCAAAGAAAAAAGTATACATTTAAATCCCATAATGACAGTTCTTAGGGAAACCATTTCGGCCGACTTTAGCAGTTAATAGCAAAGGCCCCTTAAATCCTAGCAACACCTAATTTTTGTTTTATGTTCTGAGTGTGGGAAATTTTTTGAAAAAAAAACGACGTAGGGTCCCCCCTCCCAAGCCTCTGTAACCCCTTGTCTCCCATGCAGGCTGGGATAGCCAGAATGTGGAGCCCCGGCCGACTGGGGCTTCGCACCCTGAGCTATACCAGCCTGCATGGTCCATGGTATGAGGGGGCACTGGGGGGGAGGGGCGGCCAAGCCTTCCCCTCCCCCCGGAGCCCTTGTCCAATCCATGGACAAGGGGCTCTTCCCCCACCTCCGATGCCCAGGAGGAGGTGGGGGCAACGACTCCCGGGGGGGTTCAAGGTGGCCCCTTTAAAAAGGGGAACCCAGGTGCCTGCCCCCCTCCCAGGAGAAATGAGTATAGGGGTGCAAAGTACCCCTTACCCATTTCCATAAAGGGTTAAATGCACGCGCACTCCCGGCCACGGATTCGGTAGCCAGGGAATCAATGTATCGGGCTATGGTGCCCGATCATTGATTCCTCTCCCCCGCTGAAAAAGCGACAGCTTCTCTCGGAAGCTGCGCCTTTTCTGGCCGTTCCCTGTCCGATGAGTCACTCTAAGCGTGTGTTACGCTTAGAGTGACGTCATGTAAACAAACTCATGGCCAAAAAGTAATACTACACCTGTAAGAAAAAAAAATACAAATTAACACACATTTACATTATAAATCTATTGTTTACCTCCCACCCTCCCAAAACTACCCAAATAAAATGTTTACTATAAAAAAAAAAAAAAACATTACAATAAAAAAAAAAAAAACATGTAAATATTTACCTAAGGGTCTAAACTTTTTAAATATCAATGTGAGAAATTTGCTTGCTACTTTGCTGACAAAGTATCCTCTATTCGGTCTCTCATTCAATCCACAGCACCCAAGACTCATGCAACTCCTGGAAATAGCTGCAAAAACAACCTAACACCCTGGACTGACTTCAAAAGTATTAGTGAGGAAGAGATCTCAGACATCCTCCGTCGCCTCCGCCAGACAACCTGCGACCTGGACCCTGGACCAACTAAACATATGCTGAAATGCCCTGACCTGCTTGGTCCAGCATTTCACAAAATAGTAAATTGCTCTCTGCAAGCAGGGAGGTTTCCTACCTCTCTAAAAGAAGGAATCATCAAGCCCCTTCTTAAAAAACCTTCCATGGATCCAGATGCTATGAGCAGCCACAGACCTGTCTCCAACCTCCCCTTCTTAGGTAAAGTTATTGAAAAGGCTGTCTATCTGCAACTTGAAACCAGGCTGTCAGTAAACAACATCCTGGACCCTCTACAATCTGGCTTTAAGAAACACCACAGCTGTGAAACAGCCCTCATCCAAGTCTGCAACGATCTGCTCATGGCAAGGGACAGAGGGGAATGCTCCATCCTAATCCTGTTGGATCTCTCAGCGGCTTTTGATACAGTTGACCATGAAATCCTGCTTAACAGACTGCAGGAGTACTGTGGCATCAGTGGATCAGTCCTCCAGTGGTTCAGATCATTCCTGACTGACAGAGCACAGAGAGTATCCCTAGGACCTATAATGTCCAAACCTGCACCTCTACAATTCGGAGTGCCACAAGGATCAATCCTATCCCCTCTGCTGTTTGCAATCTACATGTTGCCACTCGGTACACTTATCCAACGACATGGCCTGACGTACCACTGCTACGCCGATGACACACAGCTATACCTGTCCTTCAAACCTGGTGGAACAGACCCTCCCCCAAAAATAAACTCTTGCTTAGCTGAGCTACAGGCATGGATGAATGATAACTGGTTGAAACTGAATGCTGACAAAACTGAGGTCCTGTTTGTCCAAAGCCAGTGCCCGCCATCAAAACAGCCCTATCCTAAAGCAACACCAATCAGGATTGGGAATTCAGACATAAACAGCTCCAACCTTGTGCGCAGCCTTGGCGTACTAATCGATGGGGAATTGAGTTTCAGAAACCAAATTTCATCTGTAGTTAAATCTTCCTTCTTTCATCTGAAGAACATTGCAAAGATTAAACATCTGATTCCCCCAGAGGATCTTCCAACCCTAGTCCACGCCTTCATCACATCACGGCTGGACTACTGCAATGCCCTTTATGTTGGCCTCCCCCAAAAGGACCTGCGTCGCCTGCAATTAGTGCAGAATGCTGCTGCCAGATTGCTAACAAACCAGCCTCGCCACTGTCACATTACACCGTTCCTTCGCTCACTGCACTGGCTACCAGTAGAATGGAGAATACTCTTCAAGATTGGACTGCTGACATTCAAATCCCTGCACAGTCTGGGCCCTGGATACATGAAGGACTTGCTGAAGCTGCACCACACCTCTCACAACCTCAGATCAGCAAGTTCTGTAAACTTGGTCACTCCCAGAGTGCACCTCAAAAAATCTGGAGATAGAGCCTTCTGCCATGCTGCCCCTACTCTCTGGAACTCCCTACCACACCCAGTAAAGACAGCACCATCCCTGGAGCTATTCAAATCCAGACTGAAAAGCCACCTGTTTAGCCTGGCATTTCCAGATTTATAAAAATTCTTCCTCTGCACCACGATGGTCGGAGCCATGCTTATGCGCTTTGAGTCCCATGGGAGAAAAGCGCTTTACAAATGTTATTTGTTGTTGTGTATGTAAAGAGAGTTTGGTGCACCGGGCTACTTCACTAGGCCTCCCCGGAGTGCTCCAACCAAAATAGCAATTCCAGTCAGCCAAGTCATCAAAGTAGAAAGCGATGGGCACATCCGGTATAAAAAGGCTTTATTTGAAAAAGATTAAAAATTGTATGCCAAAAATACAACAGCTACAGTTGCTGGGAGAGCAAGAGGGGAACAAGCATGCACAAGATGTCGACAGCTGTTTCGCACTTCTCACAAGAGTGCTTCCTCAGGACAAAGAAGCCCCCCACATATCACCCCTTAAATACCTTATTATCCAGGTGGACCAGCGGAGGGAAGAGGACGTCAGAAGAAGCGCACCCACTATTGCCGCTTATTCAACTTCCGGGACGCCAACTGCGTTCCACAGACCGGAAGGAGCGGACCGGAAGTCGTCATTCGTACTACTGGACCAATCGGGAGCAAGCGCCGCCGGCGCTGCGTCCCCACGTCTACATAGGTGGTCTAGCCAATGGGAAACCCTTCACCCCATGTGACCCCGGAGAGGAAAGCTACGCCCAGAAATCACTCCAAGCGTGTGGGCGTGGCTAAAGAAAGTACGCCCACGTGTGGGAGAAACAATGGCGTCCCTGCCAACACGCATACAATAATTTAACAGCAATGGCTTAAGGGAGTGCGCCCTCGTGTGGGAGGAAACAATAGCGTCCCTACCAACACGCGTACAGTTACTTGACAGCGATGGCTGTCTCTTTTTTTAATTAAACAGGGCAAACCGGGGTCACAGAGCTCCCACCCGCAGAGCGAAAATACTCTATAGAGAGAGTGCTCAAACAGGCACATAATGTTAACCCAATAGGGAGGGAGGGAAATTTTTATTTTAGAGAAATAAAATGGGGGGGAAGGATTATATATTATTACCTGGCCCAGAACGATGACCAAACTTGCAGGTGGAGCTACAGACGGCCTCTTCCTCAACAAACATGGTCCCTATAGGGTATATAAAAGGGAGGAAAAGGAGAAAGGGAGAAAAATTTTTTAGATACAAAGGAATTGTCAGAAAAACATCACTTATTTAAAATTTTTGACAAAAAGAAAAAAAAGCTAAACACATAATGCTCTACACAAAAACAGATAAATCATTCCGTTCATCTAGACCCAAAGGGCCCACCGCCTCAAAAAAAGAAATCCAAAAACTCTCCCGTTGTTGTAATTTCTTAAGCCAATCCCCCCCTCTAGATCCCTTTTTAACTACTTCTAACCCAAAAAATCTTAATTTGGATGAATCCCCTGAGTGGACAGTATTCATGTGTTCCATAACCCTCGGGCACCCCTTAGCTCGCGGGTTACCCAGGGATCTACAATGTTCTTGATACCTGTCCTGCATCATACGTGTAGATAACCCTACATAAATAAATTGACAAGGGCAAATGAGTGCATACACAATTCCTTTTGTTTTGCAGTTGATAAAATGTCGAAACCTAACAGTTTTTCCAAACCTATTGAATTCCTTTCCCGTAATCAAAAAGTTACAACAAGAACAGGAGTTACACCTATAATTACCAGGGGATCTATTTCTACCTAGCCAATTTTGAGTGTTATAACTGATGAATTCACTATGGGATAGTTGATCCTTAAGATTGGGAACCTTCTTATAGGAAACACATGGGGTTTGACGGCATTTATCAGACAGAAGCTTATCCTCCTGCAAAATCCACCAGTTATTTTTAATTGATTTTTTAATTTTCTCAAACATGGGGGAATAAGTGAAATGCATAAAGAATCTATCTTGATGTTTTTTCACCCTAGGGGTCAATAGGGACTCCTTGCTTTTGTTGGCAGCCCTTTGAAAGGCCTCCATTATAACCTCATCTCTATAGCCTCTAGCTGACAATCTATCTCTAAGCTTTTCTGCCTGATCTACAAAATCCTCCATGGTAGTTGCATTTCTCCTAAGACGAAGGAACTGACTAAAGGGAAGTGATCTAATCGTTGAGGGGGGATGGTAGCTAGATGAATGTAGAATCGAATTTACCGCCATTGGTTTCCTAAAGGTATTTGTAATCAAAGACCCCCTACTTGCATCTATAGTTAAATCTAGAAATTCTACTACCTCTTCTCCCCAGGTATAAGTGAAAGCCATGTTGACATCATTATCATGGATCTTAGTCACAAAATCTTGAAAAGATTCCTGATCCCCTTCCCATACAACCAATATGTCGTCTATAAAACAGATCCAGAGTTTAATCCTACCCAGGAACGCATTCCCCATTGAAAAGATGTAGTTGGCCTCCCAGTGGCCCATGAAGAGGCCGGCATAGGTGGGGGCCACCGGGGTCCCCATTGCCGTGCCGACCTCCTGACGGTACCACTGGCGGTCAAACAGGAACACATTCCTGGTAAGGACAAACTCCAGACCCGCCAACAAGAACCCCTGTTCCGCATCCGAATATTTCAAAGCCGGCAGAAATTTTGCTACGGCCCGTAATCCATCATCATGACAGATTCTGCTGTATAAAGACACAACATCTATGGTGGCCAGATGGAAAGAGGGCTGCCACTCAAAGGCATTAAGAATGTTCAACACCTCTACTGTGTCACCCACATATGCTGGCAGGGATCGCAAAAGGGGTCTAAATTTAAAGTCCAAAAATTGGGAAAGGGACTCAGTCAGGGAGCCAATAGCGGAAACTATTGGCCTCCCCGGTGGCTTTTCTGCAGATTTATGGATTTTTGGGATAGTATACCAAACTGGACTCCTGGGGTATTGAGGTAGACGTTTGTTGGCCAAAGTTCTATCCATTATTCCATCGGTAACTGCTCTGGAGAGAAGTTTCTTAAGTTCCAGGCTATAAGTTGGAGTCGGATCACATGGCATCCTAGTGTAAGTAGATCTATCCTGAAGTTGGCCTAGGCATTCTGCCTGATAGCCACCTGTTTAGCCTGGCATTTCCAGATTTATAAAAATTCTTCCTCTGCACCACGATGGTCGGAGCCATGCTTATGCGCTTTGAGTCCCATGAGAGAAAAGCGCTTTACAAATGTTATTTGTTGTTGTTGTTGTTGTTGTTGTAAAGATGAAATATTTCTATATTTTTTTTTATTTTAAACTTGTAAATAGTGATAGATGCAAAATGGAAAAAATGCACCTTTATTTCCAAATAAAATATTGTCGCCATACATTGTGATAGGGACATAATTTTAACGGTGTAATAACCGGGACATATGGGCAAATACAATACGTGAGTTTTAATTATGGAGGCATGTATTATTTTAAAACTATAATGGCTAAAAACTGAGAAATAATGAATTTTTCCATTTTTTTCTTATTCTTCCTGTTAAAATGCATTTACAGTAAAGTGGCTCTTAGCAAAATGTACCCCCCAAAGAAAGCCTAATTGGTGGCGGAAAAAACAAGATATAGATCAGTGCATTGTGATAAGTAGTGATAAAGTTATAGGCTAATGAATGGGAGGTGAACATTTCTCACGTGAAAACGACAGAACCTGAATGGGTTAAGGTTCTTAACCTCCTTGCCGGTTATCCCGAGCTGAGCTCGGGGTAACCTGCGCAGGAGGATTGCTCAGGCCCCACTGGGCAGATTCTCACAATTTTTTTTTATTGCACACAGCTAGCACTTTGCTTGCTGCGTGCATAACTCGCTCGCCACGATTTGCCGCTACCCGCCGTGCCACCCCCCCCCCCCAGACCCCTTGCGCAGCCTGGCCAATCAGTGCCAGGCAGCGCTGAGGGGTGGATCGGGACTCCCTCTGACGTCCCGACGTCATCCCGCCCCGTCGCCATGGCGGAAATCCCATTCTGAACGGGATTTCCTGCTTGCACAGATCGCCGGAGGCGATTGGAGTGGGTGGGGGGATGCCGCTGCTCAGCGGCTATCATGTAGCTAGCGCTAGGCTAGCTACATGATTTAAAAAAAAAAAAAATAATAAAAAAGTGCTGTGCTGCCCCCTTGCCGCAGTAATTGGAACGGCAAGGGGGTTAATTAACCAGAAATACCTACCTGTACCTTTAAGAAAAAATTCCCACGCCAGAATCCTTGGAAAAGGTCCCGCGCTATAATCTGTTATGTCTCACGACAACAGTATCCTCTGTCTTGTGATCTTCAGAAATACTTACCTGTACCTTTAAGAAAAAATTCCCACTCAATTAGGTCCCACGGCAATATCCTCTCATCTTGCGACCTTCTGTTACATTGAAGATCTCCACGTGCACCCGCCGCCGCCCCCGCCGCAGCTCTCAGCTTTACTAAGTATAGCTTAGAGTAAAAAGCATCTTTAAATTTTGGCTCCAATGGTCCCCATTGGTTCCTTAACAGACCAATGGGGATCAGGTGGATCCCCATTGGTTGATAAGGAACCAATGGGGAGCCTTGGAGCCAAAATTTAAAGATGCTTTTTGCTCTCAGCTATACTTAGTATAGCTGAGAGCACGTCTATACAGATGCATTACCGCCGGCTCCCACTGCCCTCCCTGCCTCTCTCACACCTGTCACCCTCACCCATGCTGGCACCCATGGGTGCATTGGGTGCCAGCATGGGTGAGGGTGACAGGTGGGGGGAGGCAGGGAGGGCAGCGGGAGCCAGCGGTAATGCGTCTGTATAGACGTGCTCTCAGCTATACTGTATAGCTGAGAGCTGCGGCGTGTGTGGCGGCGGAGATCTTCAATCAACATGTAACAGAAGATCGCAAGATAGAGGATACTGTCGTGGGACCTAATTGGCGTGGGATTTTTTCTTAAAGGTACAGGTAAGTATTTATGGTTAATTTAGATAAAATACTTTTTTCATGTTATTTCATTTTTAACCCTTTGTGGAAATGGGTAAGGGGTACTTTGTACCCCTATGCTCATTTCTCCTGGGAGGGGGGTGGGCATCTGGGGGTCCCCTTCTTAAAGTCTATGGGAAAAATGGGGTCTTCGGGGGGCCGCCACAGGGGCACAGAGGGTGGGATTGCTTAACAGAGCACAAGCAACGTATTTGGGTATGAGCTGAAGAAGTGTGCAAAGTTTCATAATTCTACTTCTAAAACAGTGGGAGGAGTAGCGTATAGAAAATTGCTACATTTTTATTGGTTGTTGATGGCTCTGCCCACTTTGGGGTGCCCGCAAAATACATATTTTTATTCTGGGTGACACCAACAATATGTGGTCTGAGTATGGGCAGTGTAGCTTCAAAACTGTATGTGTTACAAGCCTGAACGAAGAAACTGGGATTGATCGCAGTTTGCAGCAACACTGAGACAGGGAAATGCTGTGCAGAAATGTTTGTTTACAATATTATACAAATTCAATTCAACTGCATGCATAACAATATGTGGTCCGAGTTTGGGGAGTGTAGCTTCAAAACTACGAGCGGTGGCGATTTGAAAAATTTCCCTGTTAAAGTCAATACGAAAAAGGGGTCTTCCGGGGTCTGCTGCAGGGGTGTGGAGGGTGGGATCACTTACTAAAGCACAAGCAACATACTTTGCTATAAGACAAATACGTGTGGAAAGTTTGGTGCTTGTACCCCTAAAATTGAAAGAATAGCATATAGAAAATGGGGAGGGGGGGGGGGGGGGCAGGAGAGGAATAACGGGCTGAACTCGAAGAACAATACATTGGCATTTCAAGCCAACATAATGAGAAGAACCAGCTGAACTTGTAGAACAATATGTTGGCCAAAGCCAACATAAATAAGTATGAGCTGAACTTGTGATCTTGTAGACCTATATGTTGGCTTCTTCAAGGCCAACATCATAATAATCAGCTGAACTCAAAGAAAAATGTTGGCATTTCAAGCCAACATAATAAGAACCACCACCAGCTGAACTTAGAATATGACTTTGGTAGGATTAGAGTGTGAGCTCCTCTGAAGACAGGTGTCAGTGCTATATATAATAATAATAATAATAATAACTAGACGGTGTCGTTTCTGAAGAAACCACAGGATGTTGGCTATGTGTCTGATTGGCTGCATGTGGCTCCGCCCACCTTGCCAAATTTTAACCCCAGTCACCCAGTGACCCAGTGTGCCAAGTCTGGGAACTCTGGCTTTAATAATGTGAGAATTACAGCTGTTTACATTTTCCCATTGAAGTCAATAGGGAAAATCTTATTGGCTTTTTTTGGCCCCGCCCACTTTCAAAATTTTAATCCCAGTCCCCCTGTGACCGACTGTGCCAAGTTTGAAGTCCCTGCCATTAACAGTAAAAGAATGACAGCAACTTATATATTGACATTGATTAGCAATAGGTAACATTTGATTGGCTGTTTTAAGCTCCGCCCATTTTTTTAAATTTTAACATTAACCACCATGTCATGGTCTGTGCCAAGTTTTGGACCTCTGGCTTTAAAACTGTGAGAGTGGCAGTATTTTAAAGTTTTACATTGAAGTGCATAGGTGAAATTTGATTGGATGTTAGTGGCTCCGCCCACTTTTCTTATTTTTTGACCGCAATCACCTAGTGAGTAACTGAGCCAAGTTTGGGACACCTGGCATTTAAACTGTGATAATAGCAGCAGTTTATCATTATTCATTAAAGGGACACTTAAGTCAAACAAAAAAAATGAGTTTTACTCACCTAGGGCTTCCAATAGCCCCCTGCAGCTGTCCGGTACCCTCGCCGTCTCCCTCCGATCCTCCTGGCCCCGCCGGCAGCCACTTCCTGTTTCGGTGACAGGAGCTGACAGGCTGGGGACGCGAGTGATTCTTCGCGTTCCTGGCCACAATAGCGCCATCTATGCTGCTATATGGTATATGATATATGCTACAGCAGCATAGAGGGTGCTATTGTGGCCAGGAACGCGAAGAATCACTCGCGTCCCCAGCCTGTCAGCTCCTGTCACCGAAACAGGAAGTGGCTGCCGGCGGGGCCAGGAGGATCGGAGGGAGACGGCAAGGGCACCGGACAGCGGCAGGGGGCTATTGGAAGCCCCAGGTGAGTAAAACTCATTTTTTTTGTTTGACTTAAGTGTCCCTTTAAGGTCAATGGGTGAAATCTGATTGGCTGTTGTTGCCCTGCCCCCTTTTTCTACTAATGGTGAACCACAGTCACTCAGTCACTAACACTCCAAAGTTTGTGAATGCTGGCATTTAACGTGTAAAAATGGCAGCAGTTTTCGTTTTTCTATTGAAAATCAATGAATGACATTTGATTGGCTGCTGGTGGCTCCACCCACTTTTTCAAAATTCGAATCGCGAATACGTACAGGAGGGAGCTCAACGGACACCCCTGACGCACTCCAGAACATACCTTGAAAGGTTCGCCAACCCAGCCATTTATAAGCATGAAACTCTCTGCCTCTTTGTACAAAATGCGAAGCCAATTAACAAACCCTTCCTGTAGGCCATACACACAAAGTAGCCGCCATAGGTACTCATGGTTTACTCGATCAAACGCCTTTGACTGATCCAATGCCAGCAAGTACTTTCCCCAACCCCCAGCCCTGCATCGTTCCAGGACTTCCCGGACAGACAAAAGTGCTGAGAAAGTGCCTCTTCCTGAAATCGAGCAGTGCTGGTGGTGGGAAAGCAAAGATGTCGCCTGGGATAGACGCCAGAATAATATTTTCGCCAGAATCTTTATGTCGATGTTGAGAAGGCTGATGGGACGCCAATTCTCAATCATCTCAGGATCTTTGCCTTTAGACAGAAGAATGACCGCCGACTTTCTCATGGAGGGTGGTAAATCACCTTCAGCAAGACATTGATTGAACATATCTGCCAATTGAGGTGCCAAAAAGGTCTTGAAAGCCTTGTAAAACTCGGCCGTCAGACCATCTGGACCCGGAGACTTTTTGGGTTTGAGACTGTCAATGGCTCTCACAACTTCTTCAGCGGTGATTGCTTCTGTCAGGCTTATGTCAGAAACATCTGCATTCCCCAGACCTGGAGTTGAGACCAGAAAGATCTCCATCCCTGCCTGGTCAATCGGCTTGCTCCCAAGCAAATCAGCGTAAAAATCTCTAGCGATGGATAGGATTCCATGCCTGGACTTTTCCACAGAACCCGATCCATCTCTGAGTCCGGTAACCGTTTTAAGAGCTGCCCCTTGTCTGCAATTTTGATAAGGATCAGGCGAGTGGTATTTGCCATAGTCCCTCTCCAAATACAGAGAAGTCAGACGGTCATATTGCTGTTGCTTGAGTTGGGCCTTGACCTCAGAGATCTCCCCCTGATCTCCGTTCTCCGAGACAAGGATCTCAAGCTTTCTTCTCAGTTGTTGGTAAGCAATATTTCTATCAATTTGTTTTTTCCTCGCTAGGCTCTTGAAAAGTCTGATGACTCGACTTTTGACCGCCTCCCACCACTCTGACCTGTTGTCAAAGCATTCCAGGATAGTGATCTGTGCCTGAAAAAATTCCTCAACAGACTGTCTAACATTCTCCTCCAACAGCAGGGATGAATTTAACTTCCAGGTACCCCTACCCCTGGGAGGAGCACAGGACGCACCCAGGTCCACCGATAGAATACAGTGATCCGAGAATTCCACCGCCTGGACCCTAGGGGCTGAAGCAGTGCAATTCTCTGTAACAAAAAATCTATCTATTCTACTCTGATTCCCTGACCGCTGAAAAGTGAACCCAGTGAGGTCTGGTGAATGTTGAACATGAACATCCACCAAACCCGCCTCTTTAACTATCCTATTTAAGAAAATACTATCCGGACGCAACCGAGTGTTGGTACCTACCCTGTCCATTACCCTGACAATGGTGTTAAAATCACCACCAAACACAACCGGTTGCGTCGTAAAAAGGAACGGCCTGATCGCTGTGAAAAGACGTCTCCTCTCCCAATAAGTCTGAGGTGCATAAACATTGATTGAACATTCAATTACTCGCCGGCAAGTTACCATTTCAGTTCTAAAAAGCACTGCCACACCACTGTAAGGCTCAGCCGCAAGAGACCAAAAACTCGGACCGGATCTCCAGTCCCTCCTGGCCAGATGGATGTCAGCCAAGGAGGTGAGCCTAGTCTCTTGCAAAAACAAAATGTCAGCATCAAAACTACTGAGAAAAAATAAGGCCAGGTTACGAGCTCTTACTGATTTAATACTAGCAACATTAATGGTTGCCAGTTTAAGTGGTGGGGGAACAGCCATTTGAGTAATTGAAATAGTGTCACTCCAGCTTACTTCACAAAAGACAAAAAGAAAAAGAAACACAATCCACATAGACAACATTAGGAAGTATTCTCCTGTTCACACTCCTCTGCCTCCATGCTTTCTTCAGAAAGTGAATCTTCCTGCTGATCATCTAGGGCACTAAACCTATTTGCTAACTGATGGACCAGTCTTTTGGCTGCCACCTCACTTTTCTTTTGTACTCGCCTATCTTTTATTGTTTTAGGCCTACGCTTTTTTACACTTTGAAGTCTCTCCTCCAGATACTTTAAGTCATCTGGATGAAGAGACCTCAAATCCAGCTGTTTCCTTTTTTCCTTTCCTACAGAAAGGGAAGCTGTCGTTTTTCCTGATCCAGAGGGTTGGACGGGGGAATGTGTAGGGTTAGGGGATACATCGGGAGGAAGGGGGGGAGGAGGATCTGGGATGGGGAGTGAATCAGGAAGGGGAGACAGGGATGGGAGAAGGATTGGGGAAGGATTGGGATCGGATTGGGAAACCCTCGGAGGTAACTGGGTTTCAACCTCTGAATCACCTTTAACTGCAGCTTGGGGTTCTTCTCTTCTTGGAACCTTTTTCTGGATCCTATCTGGTGGGGGGCTATTTCTTGGGTTTTTCGGAAACCGGGGTTTAGACTGCTCCCGGAGAGTACCCGCTCCCTCGGACTCATTCACAGTGCGGCGTTTTCCCCTGACTCTCTTCACCACTTGCCATGCAGACTCAGGGGCCTCACCAGGTGGTATGCTGTCAGAGGAGGGTACTGTTACAGAATCTTTACATGACACGGACACAGGATTTGATACACCAGGAGTAGATACTGGCGGAACAGACTGGGAATTAGACTGTGGGGAAACAGACTGGGGAGGTAACACAAGAGGTAGGTTGGAAACATATGACTGTATCCCCTCCTCCTCCATTTTTGACAATAAGGCCTCCTTTATTGAGTCAGGCAGATTTGACCAGGAATTTGGACACATGCTGCAAGGATGCCCGAAACTATGGCATAGGTTACATTTGATAGTATTACAATCTTTTGCATTGTGTCCAAATTCCTGGCACAAACCACAACGTGGCTGTTTGCAGCCATAACTGTAGTGTCCTCTCCCTCCACAACGGTTACAGATCCTGGGCTGACCTGGATAAAAAACGGTAATTTTGTCTCTACCCAACAGGGCCGTACGAGGAACATGCGAGTAAATACCGTTCTTATATTTCATTTTAATGGAGACCTCGTAACCTCCCCACCAGATATCCAGGTCATCCAGGACCCTTTGAGGAGAGGACACTACATCAACATAGTGAGAGAGCCAGAGGACAATATCCTGCACTGGAATGGACTCGTTTGTTACCATGACGTTAGCCTTCCTCACCAGGGGCTGACCAGATATATATGAGGCCAAAAAAAACTTCCATTCTGATCTCCTTTTCTCCTTTTCTTCCATAAAAAATTCTTGGCCCCCTGATGTAAGAAAACTAACGTCATAGTACTCAGGGGGATCACCAGGAGCAATGATGGCATATATGTCCTGGGCCTTCACACCCGTACCCAAGAGGAGACGGACAAAGTCCTGTTTACTGGGGATACGTGATTCTCCCGTCCACTTTAGACGGACCACGTTCCTTCTCCCCCCAGACACGGGCGCGTCATCCCCCTGCTTCAAGGGAGCGGGCACTCTCCTTCCATCAAGCCTACCGCCACCCACCTGACCCACTGCCTGAGCATAGGATGGGTTAGTAACTTTTTCAGTTGTCGGTGCCTGCCCTGATGATGATGCTTCTCCCCCTCTGACAACAAAGGCTAAATCAGGAATTGAAGATGAAACGGGCACATTTTCACGAACAGAAGGATGACACTCCCCAATACCGTTAATAATTTCCATAAGTGTTTCCTTGCCTTCGTTATCATAACAGAAAATCACTTCATTCCTGATTTTGAAGAAAAAGTGACCTGCTTTGAATTCAGACTGTTTACCTATATTGGAATCACCTAGACCTACTGAAGCAATCTTGCTCAGATCAGCATTTTCTTCAATAGGCAAAAAATCCAGAACCTTACAAGTACTGCTTTCAAGGACATACATAACATCCGGTTCCACCACATACCTTTTGCCTCCTGCAACAAAATCCCCAATAATTTTAATTCCCATTGTCTTTGGTTCAAAGGCTGTACCCCCATCATTTTCCTCATTTTTCTCTTGAAATTCAGTATCCAAGCTCAAAATGTCAGAGGAGTTTGAGCATGCCACTGAATCCACACAAACATCACCCTGCTCTCTAGCTAACAAACCTGCTGGGTTTACAGAAGACTTTATCAACTGCTGTTTTGTTATATTCTCTACTAAGACTTCACCATAAATAGTGTCAATAGTTTTAGCTGCTGTAGTAACATTCAAAAGTTCAGACACAGATTCAGTATGATCATTTTTCTCCACAGAAGGATGTGCATTTGTATTGTTATTTTCATTTATATTGCATGCATTCATCATTGGTGATGCAGCAGAAACACTAACTGGTACACTGCTGCTGCTCACCTCCTTTACAACCTCCCTACTGGTCTCCTGGTGCTTACAAGAAAACCCAGTCTGTTCAACAATGCTATTCACATTACTGCTTTCAGCAAACATGTTGTCCTCAGCTGTGACACTTACTTCATTTGCCACTGCTTTGTCCTTACTGGAAGGGTTCCCTTCCTCCAGTGCCATTTCCCGATCTCCAGGCTGCATTGCCTCACTGACCACAGGCATTTGGCCACAAGGTATCGCAGAGTCATTTTCCCCCTCCTCCATTTCCATGGGCGCGCTGTCTGGGACTCTGTTGCACTCCCTGTCACGCTGGGAGCCCTCTGGAACGCATGGGGGCGATGCCGGAACGCACGCCGGAGGACCAGTGACGTCACTTCCGGTGACGTCACTTCCGTTCCGCGCTGCCGCTGTTCCAGCCAATCCAAGCGCAGCAGCCAGCTGCCTCGCTATGCCGATAGACTTTCGGACATAGCTGGACTTCCTCCTGCCTCCCACATTGCTGCCTTTCCGTCTTCTCTTCTTGGGAACTGCTCTACTCGTTCCCTGCTGCTGGCCATCCGCCAAGGTTTGTGAGGCTTCAGATTCCTCCATCTCCGTTGGTTCTTCCTCTACATCAGGCACATCTGTCTTTGAGGAATCTTTTGCATCAGCGCCCTCTTCTGTTGCACGTCTTTCAGCTCTCACAGGATTAACTCTTTCACTGCATTCTTCCTTGTGCACTGGGCTGTCACCATTATTTTCTGTTGCTGTCATAGTGTGCACAGTTTCACTGGGAAATTGGCTTGCACTTTGTTCACAGGTTTCATTCACTGTGTTTGCAACACATATTAAGTCTGGAATTTTTCTAGTTGTAGCTTGCTCCTTGCTTCCCAACTTTTCTACACCACATGGTTTTGCATTCATTTTGGTTGCTACTTCTGCTTTCACCCTCTGCCCACTTCGGGTATCACTGGGTTTTTTTCCCTCAACCTTACCTGCGGGGCTTACGATTTGGGTAGAAGTTGCTGCTCTGATACTTCCGACCGCTTCCTTCACTACATCATTTGCAGACATTAGACGAAATCTTGCCGCATTTTGACGTGTCTCACGGAACGGTCCACCTTTCTTTTCCAGTTCAGATATCACTCTCCACTGGTCAGAGACTTTTTTCTGTAGCTCTGTTGTCACTGGGTCCTCACCCAGGAATTCAGGCCTCCATTTTATTCCAAAACGATGAATCCTCTGTTTGAGCTGGAAACACAGTTGGTCATACTTGTCGGTATGAAACTTGATCAGCTTGTTCCAAGTAACTACGTCTGACACAACATCATGGTTTCCTCCATCAACGGCACTCCCTCCTTCCCCAAGATAGGATAGGTCAGGGGGGGCATGAGCCGACTGCTCCATGGCTGGAAGCAGCCGGCTAGAGTAGGGAAGGCCCCTGCAGGCCAAGGCCTAAGCAGGGACCTCAGGTAGCTCCAAAGTCCAAGAAACCTTCCTCTCTGCTGGGCCAGGAATAAGCCAGCTGCTGCACTGGAAGTCTCTCAGGAGCTCCGACACACACCACCTCTCAGTAACTAGATGGTGTCGTTTCTGAAGAAACCACAGGATGTTGGCTATGTGTCTGATTGGCTGGGTGTGGCTCCGCCCACCTTGCCAAATTTTAACCCCAGTCACCCAGTGACCCAGTGTGCCAAGTCTGGGAACTCTGGCTTTTATATGGTGAGAATTACAGCTGTTTACATTTTGCCATTGAAGTCAATAGGGAAAATCTGATTGGCTGTTTGTGGCCCTGCCCACTTTTAACATTTTAATCCCAGTCCCCCTGTGACTGACTGTGCCAAGTTTGAAGTCCCTGCCATTAACAGTAAAAGAATGACAGCAACTTATATATTGACATTGATTAGCAATATGTAACATTTGATTGGCTGTTTTAAGCTCCACCCATTTTTCTAAATTTTAACATTAACCACCATGTCATGGTCTGTGCCAAGTTTTGGACCTCTGGCTTTAAAACTTTGAGAGTGGCAGTATTTGAAAGTTTTACATTGAAGTGCATTGGTGAAATTTGATTGGATGTTAGTGGCTCCACCCACTTTTCTTATTTTTTGACCGCAATCACCTAGTGAGTAACTGAGCCAAGTTTGGGACACCTGGCATTTAAACTGTGATAATAGCAGCAGTTTATCATTTGTCATTAAGGTCAATGGCTGAAATCTGATTGGCTGTTGTTGCCCCGCCCCCTTTTTCTACTAATGGTTAACCACAGTCACTCAGTCACTAACACTCCAAAGTTTATGAATGCTGGCATTTAACGTTTAAAAATGGCAGCAGTTTTCTTTTTTTCTATTGAAAATCAATGAATGACATTTGATTGTCTGCTGGTGGCTCCTCCCACTTTTTCAAAATTTGAAGTGTAAGTCCCCAGGGACCACATATGCGATATTCGAAGTCCCTGACATCAATATTGTGAGAATGGCAGCCTTTTTAATTTTTCCCATTTACATCAATCAAAGAAATCTGATTGGTCGGTTTTGGCTCCGCCCACTTTTATGAATTTTAATCCCAGTCCCCCAGTGACCAACTGTGCCAAGTGTCAGGACCCTGCCATTAACCGTCTAAGAGCAGCAGCAATTTTTATTTTTCCCATTTAAACTAATAGCTGAAATTTGATTGGCTGCAGTAGACTCCGCCCACTTTTTGTAAATTTTAGCCGCAATCACCTAGTGACCCACTGTGCGAAGTTTGGGAACTCTGGCTTTAATACTGTGAGAATTACAGCGGTTTACATTTTCCTATTGATGTCAATAGGGAAAATCTGATTGGTTGCTAGTGGCTCCGCCCACTTTTTGGGGTCCCCAAAATGTGACAGAATGTTTCAGCTTCACTCCATGACCAAGTGACCCAAGAGGAAAAGCAGAGAAGATCAAAGGAAAGCAAGCAGCAGCAACAAACCAAATCCTGTCAACCAACAGATCCTAACAGCAGAAACCATCTCCAGAATCGGCCAAGTCTGCAGAACTGAGTCCTTTGAGGTAAGGGCATTCTGCTAAATATTACATTCTCTATAGAAATAAGAACAGTTTACTTAGCCATTTTACAATGGAAAGCTTAAAACCAGCAGAACAAAAGACTAGCCATGTTATTACAGATGAGCCCAGCACAGCTAGCAGGGGGTCTCTGTCTGACACCCTGGAGATTGTTTACACACCCAAGAGAAAAAGCAAGAAAGCTAAGAAAGCTCAAAAACAGAAAATAATTCAAGATAACCCAGAGACTCTTTATGCAGACTTCTCATCTAAACCCAGAATAAAAACAGATCTGTTATTCCACACAGAGGAAACCGAGGCCTGGCATAATGCTATCTGCCACCAATTCAAGAACACTGAATTAGGAAGTATACCAAAAGGGAAACAAATAAGAATTATGGATCAGGAAGACTCAGAGACGGTTTTGCTGACTGTTAGCGTGTACCACAATGGCACAATCATGATACAAGGTGTACAACACTACCTGGATGAGTTTGAAAAGCTGTATCCTCACATGCAAAACCAAGTAATATGTCAAATAGAAAACCAGCCAAATCCTGATGCCATTAACAGTGGACATATACCTACCAAACCATCCTCCAGAGGCAAGGCTGCATCTGGTGTGAAAACATCACATCCCTCACAAGACATCCTCAAAGAATTGGAAAGAGACTTTCACCTTTTCAGAGAGCAGATTGCAAAAAACAAAAGTGACAATGAGATTACAATTAACCAACTAAAAACGGATTTGAAGTCACTCAAAAATGCAAGTGAAACACTGCAAGCTGAAAACAACCAGCTTAAACAAGAGATTGCAAGCCTTAAACAAATAAACATCCAGCCCAGGGAAACGGCTCCACAAACACACCTCAGAGAAACAAATCAAGAGATCTGCATTTCAAGTTCACAGGACCATGAAACAAAGCAAATAGGAAACACATCTCAAAGTTCAAAGAACAGCAATAATGCCTCTGCAGAGAGACTCCAGCCAAAGAGACCAAGCTATGACATAGTGCTGATAATTGATTCTAATGGGAAATACATCAATACAAGACGTCTTTTTCCTGGGAAACATGTTAAAACAATACCCTGCCCAACAATTGAAAAAGCAGAAGAGGTCATAAACAAGTAGAGTGGGGCCGAACCTCCGATTTTAGGTTCGCGAACCGGGTTCGCGAACTTACGCGTAAGGTTCGGTTCGCGTAAAAGTTCGCGAACCGCAATAGACTTCAATGGGGATGCGAACTTTGAAAAAAAAAAAAAATTATGCTGGCCACAAAAGTGATGGAAAAGATGTTTCAAGGGGTCTAACACCTGGACCCCCAGGTGGAGGAGTGGGATACATGCCAAAAGTCCCCGGGAAAAATCTGGATTTGACGCAAAGCAGCGTTTTAAGGGCAGAAATCACATTGAATGTTAAATGACAGGCCTAAAGTGCTTTAAAACATCTTGCATGTGTATACATCAATCTGAACACAACAGGTATGCAGTGGCGGGTTCACAGAACAGGTATGCAGTGGCGGGTTCACTGAACAGTACAGGTATGCAGTGGCAGGTTCACTGAACAGAACAGGTATGCAGTGGCGGGTTCACTGAACAGAACAGGTATGCAGTGGCGGGTTCACTGAACAGAACAGGTATACAGTGGCAGGTTCACTGAACAGAACAGGTATGCAGTGGCGGGTTCACTGAACACAACAGGTATGCAGTGGCGGGTTCACTGAACAGGAATACAGTGGCGGGTTCACTGAACAGAACAGGTATGCAGTGGCGGGTTCACTGGACAGAACAGGTATGCAGTGGAGGGTTCACAGAACAGGTATGCAGTGGCAGGTTCACTGAACAGGTATACAGTGGCGGGTTCACTGAACAGAACAGGTATACAGTGGCGGGTTCACTGAACAGAACAGGTATACAGTGGCGGGTTCACTGAACAGAACAGGTATACAGTGGCGGGTTCACAGAACAGGTATGCAGTGGCAGGTTCACTGAACAGGTATACAGTGGCGGGTTCACTGAACAGAACAGGTATACAGTAGTGTTGGGCGAACAGTGTTCGCCACTGTTCGGGTTCTGCAGAACATCACCCTGTTCGGGTGATGTTCGAGTTCGGCCGAACACCTGACGGTGCTCGGCCAAACCGTTCGGCCATATGGCCGAACTAAGAGCGCATGGCCGAACGTTCCCCGAACGTTCGGCTAGCGCTGTGATTGGCCGAACGGGTCACGTGGTTCGGACCCGAACGCGCTCTGATTGGCCGAACTGTCACGTGGTTCGGGTAAATAAATACCCGAACCACGTCATATCTCCGCCATTTGTCTGTGGGTTTAGCTTTGGGTAGGCAGGCAGGGTAGTTCGCGCTCCAGCCACGCTAGCCAGGGTCCCCCCCAGTCATTGTGTGTCGCTGCTGGGAATAGTAGTACACCGCTCGCTCAGCATTCTGTTTACTGCCACTCTGTGTACCTCGCTCAGCCACACTATATAGCATTCTGTTTACTGCCACTCTGTGTCTGCTGGGAATAGTAGTACACCGCTTGCACAGCCACACTATATAGCATTCTGTTTACTGCCACTCTGTGTACCTCGCTCAGCCACACTATATAGCATTCTGTTTACTGCCACTCTGTGTCTGCTGGGAATAGTGGTACACCGCTCGCTCAGCCACACTATATAGCATTCTGTTCACTGTTCTGTGTCTGCTTGGAATAGTGGTACACCGCTCGTTCAGCCACACTATATAGCATTCTGTGTACTGTTCTGTGTCTGCTGGGAACAGTAGTACACCGCTCGTTCAGCCACACTATATAGCATTCTGTGTACTGTTCTGTGTCTGCTGGGAACAGTAGTACACCGCTCGCTCAGCCACACTATATAGCATTCTGTTCACTGTTCTGTGTCTGCTGGGAATAGTGGTACACCGCTCGCTCAGCCACACTATATAGCATTCTGTTCACTGTTCTGTGTCTGCTGGGAATAGTGGTACACCGCTCGCTCAGCCACACTATATAGCATTCTGTTTACTGTTCTGTGTCTGCTGGGAATAGTGGTACACCGCTCGCTCATCCACACTATATAGCATTCTGTTCACTGTTCTGTGTCTGCTGGGAATAGTGGTACACCGCTCGCTCAGCCACACTATATAGCATTCTGTTCACTGTTCTGTGTCTGCTGGGAATAGTGGTACACCGCTCGCTCAGCCACACTATATAGCATTCTGTTTACTGCCACTCTGTGTACCTCGCTCAGCCACACTATATAGCATTCTGTTTACTGCCACTCTGTGTCTGCTGGGAATAGTGGTACACCGCTCGCTCAGCCACACTATATAGCATTCTGTTCACTGTTCTGTGTCTGCTTGGAATAGTGGTACACCGCTCGCTCAGCCACACTATATAGCATTCTGTTTACTGTTCTGTGTCTGCTGGGAATAGTGGTACACCGCTCGCTCAGCCACACTATATAGCATTCTGTTCACTGTTCTGTGTCTGCTGGGAATAGTGGTACACCGCTCGCTCAGCCACACTATATAGCATTCTGTTTACTGTTCTGTGTCTGCTGGGAACAGTAGTACACCGCTCGCTCAGCCAGAGTATATAGCATTGTGTTTACTGCCACTCTGTGTACACCGCTCAGCCAGACTATATACCATTGTTTACTGACACTCTGTGTACACCACTCAGCCACACTATATACCATTGTTTACTGACACTCTGTGTACACCGCTCAGCCAGACTATATACCATTGTTTACTGCCACTCTGATTCTGCTGGGAACAGTAGTACACCGCTCGCTCAGCCAGACTATATACCATTGTTTACTGACACTCTATGTACACCGCTCAGCCAGACTATATACCATTGTTTACTGCCACTCTGATTCTGCTGGGAACAGTAGTACACCGCTCGCTCAGCCAGACTATATACCATTGTTTACTGACACTCTATGTACACCGCTCAGCCAGACTATATACCATTGTTTACTGCCACTCTGATTCTGCTGGGAACAGTAGTACACCGCTCGCTCAGCCAGACTATATAGCATTGTGTTTACTGCCACTCTGTGTACACCGCTCAGCCACACTATATAGCATTGCGTACTCTGCCAGTCAGTGTGTATATTGCTGGGATCAGTAATACTCCACTCACCGTCAACCACTATATGAGCTCAACATGAGTTCCCCAGAGACCTCCGCTGTGAGCAGCACTCCCAACAACAGCAACAGCCAACGCCCCACGCAAGCTATAACATCCACCCCAGCAGCCAGTGGTCAGCAGCAGCCCTCCCCGGAGGAGAACGTTGTGTCCATCAGTCCGTCGCCAGAGCGATTAATGAGGGCTGCCATTGAGGAGATGATGGGGCCTGATGTGGAGGAGGAGGTCTGGCTCAGGCCAGCATCCCAAGTTAATGTTGAGGACGATGAGGGGTCTGTGTCTGGGGATGTTGGGGTGGCAGAGGTGGTGGGTGGGTCAGACTCAGGAGAAGAGTTGTATGATGAGGATGATGATCGGGACCATCTGTATGTGCCTCAGAGTCCGACCCCGGAAAACATGTTGTATCGTGTGTTTAGGTACTAAAATCTGCGTTCCCTCCCAGTAGTGTTGGGCGAACAGTGTTTGCCACTGTTCGGGTTCTGCAGAACATCACCCTGTTCGGGGTGACTATATAGCAGACTATATAGCATTGTGTTTAATGCCACTCTGTGTACACGGCTCAGCCACACTATATAGCATTGTGTTTACTTCCACTCTGTGTCTGCTGGGAACAGTAGTACACCGCTCACCCGCCACTGTATAGCATTGTGCTCTGTGTCACTGCTGACAATAGTGGTACACCGCTCACCCACCACTGTATAGCATTTCTGTACTGCCACTGTACTGCTGCCAGTCAGCGTGTACTTTAAGGATAAGTGAAATGAGGAAGAAATCCGGTGAAAGAGGGAGGGGCAAGGGAAGAGGTGTTTCCCCTGACGGTTCACGTACAGGCCACAGGGGAGCACCCAAGAAAACCCACTCAATACTGCCCATGTTGTCCAGGACAACAACCCTCACAGATCCAAAAGAACAGGACCAGATAATTACTTGGATGACCTCTCAAGCGTCCAGCAGTGGGTTAAGCAGCACCAGCACATCACGCACGAGGTCCGAGTCCTCAGCCAGTTAAAGTCTGGGCTTTCTTTGAAGACTGCACTGAGGATGTTACCATGGCGATTTGCAAGGTGTGCAAGACCCGCCTGAGCAGGGGGAAAAGTATTAACAACCTCTCCACCACCAGCATGAGCCGCCACATTCTATCCAAACATCCCACTCTGTGGGCAAACGCGGCAGGACAGGGTACCACCAGCAACACTGCCTCCCTTGGGTTCACCAGACTCACCACCAGACCCGCCTCAGCAGCAGCAGTAGCCCAGCCATTGCGTGGTTCACAACATTCACAAACATCAGACGATGCTGACACTGTCACTTTCCGGACTAGTGCTCTTGAGGTCTCCCAGTGTTCATCAAACACAACAACCAACAGCCCTTCGGTGTGCAGCGCTACGGTTGAGTTGTCTGTTTCTGAGATGTTTGAGCACAAGAGGAAATTGCCAGCAAATGACCCCCGGGCCGTGGCAGTAACAGCCAGCCAGCATAGCCAAGCTTCTGGCCTGCGAAATGCTGCCATATCGAGTGGTGGAGACAAACAGCTTCAAGGGCATGATGTCAGTGGCCATCCCACGTTACGTGGTTCCCAGCCGCTACCACTTTGCGCGCTCTGCAGTGCCTGAGTTGCATGAGCACGTGGTCAGCTAAATAACCCGAAGCTTGAAGAATGCCGTTGCCTGCAAGGTTCACCTCACCACTGACACCTGGACGAGTGCGTTCGGCCAGGGTCGATACATCTCCCTTACCGCGCACTGGGTGAACCTTGTGGAGCCTGGCAGCGATTCCTCACCTGCTACGGCGCGGGTGTTGCCCACGCCGCAAACAGCTGGATAACAACAGCAGCACCTACCTCTCTGACTCCTTCTCCTCCAACGCATCTCAAAGCTGTACCTCATCCGGAAATGCTAACCCAGCACCAGCAGCAGTAGGATCGTGGAAGCAGTGCAGCACAGCTGTTGGCATGCGTCAGCAAGCGTTGCTGAAGCTGATCTGCCTTGGGGATAAGCAGCACACAGGGGAGGAAATTTGGAGGGGAATAAAGGAACAGACGGATTTGTGGCTGGCACCGCTGGACCTGAAACCGGGCATGAAGCTAGACACCTGGCACGAACTGGCAATGTACGCAATAGAGGTGCTGGCTTGCCCGGCAGCCAGCGTTATGTCGGAACGCTGTTTCAGTGCTGCCGGAGGCATCATCACAGATCGGCGTATCCGCCTCTCCACAGAAAATGCAGACCGTCTGACTCAAATTAAAATGAATCAATCCTGGATTGGAAACGACTACGCAACACTCCTGGACCCCAACCAAGTAACATGACCGATGAACATCTGGGATGGTTTAGCGTTTCCGGTCCCTGTTTATTGAACCTCTCATCTGTATTACATTTATGACTGCATGGCGGCAAAAAGCATTGCTGCTATATCCGCACGCTTTTTGTCCTCATGCAAGGCCTGGGTTGTTGTGTCTCACAAAGCGTGGCCTTCTCCTCCTGCGCCTCCTCCTGTTCCATCACGTGTGCTGCTGCTGCTGCTGGGTTACCGTTGCCGCGTGGTCCCTGTTTATTGAACCTCTTATCTTTATTACATTTATGACTACATGGCGGTACAAAGCATGCTATCCGCACGCTTTTTGTCCTCATGCAAGGCCTGGGTTGTTGTGTCTCACAAAGCGTGGCCTTCTCCTCCTGCGCCTCCTCCTGTTCCATCACGTGTGCTGCTGCTGCTGCTGCTGCTGGGTTAGCGTTGCCGCGTGGTCCCTGTTTATTGAACCTCTTATCTTTATTACATTTATGACTACATGGCGGTACAAAGCATGCTATCCGCACGCTTTTTGTCCTCATGCAAGGCCTGGGTTGTTGTGTCTCACAAAGCGTGGCCTTCTCCTCCTGCGCCTCCTCCTGTTCCATCACGTGTGCTGCTGCTGGGTTAGCGTTGCCGCGTGGTCCCTGTTTATTGAACCACTTATCTTTATTACATTTATGACTGCATGGTGGTACAAAGCATGCTATCCGCACGCTTCTTGTCCTCATGCAAGGCCTGGGTTGTTGTGTCTCAAAGCGTGGCCTTCTCCTCCTGCGCCACCCTCCTCCTGTTCCATCACGTGTGCTGCTGCTGGGTTAGCATTACCGGTCCCTTTTCCTGGAACCTCTTATATGTATTACATTTATGACTGCATGCCGACAAAAAGCATGTTACCTGTGCAAAGAAAACAGACATTTCCCGCATTTAAAAGACAGTTTTCCCTTTGAAACTTTAAAATCGATTTTCTCAAAAACTATAAGCTCTTTTTGCTAAATTTTTTTTTCCTCTTGTACCCACTCCCAAGGTGCACATACCCTGTAAATTTGGGGTATGTAGCATATAAGGAGGCTTTACAAAGCACAAAAGTTCGGGTCCCCATTGACTTCCATTATGTTCGGAGTTCGGGTCGAACACCCGAACATCGCGGCCATGTTCGGCCTGTTCGGCCCGAACCCGAACATCTAGATGTTCGCCCAACACTAGTATACAGTGGCGGGTTCACTGAACAGAACAGGTATGCAGTGGCGGGTTCACTGAACAGTACAGGTATGCAGTGGCAGGTTCACTGAACAGGTATGCAGTGGTGGGTTCACTGAACAGGTATGCAGTGGTGGGTTCACTGAACAGGTATGCAGTGGTGGGTTCACAGAACAGGTATGCAGTGGTGGGTTCACAGAACAGGTATGCAGTGGTGGGTTCACAGAACAGGTATGCAGTGGCGGGTTCACAGAACAGGTATGCAGTGGCAGGTTCACTGAACAGGTATGCAGTGGTGGGTTCACTGAACAGGTATGCAGTGGTGGGTTCACTGAACAGGTATGCAGTGGTGGGTTCACAGTACAGGTATGCAGTGGTGGGTTCACTGAACAGGTATGCAGTGGTGGGTTCACTGAACAAGTATGCAGTGGTGGGTTCACTGAACAGGTATGCAGTGGTGGGTTCACAGTACAGGTATGCAGTGGTGGGTTCACAGAACAGGTATGCAGTGGCAGGTTCACTGAACAGGTATGCAGGTATCCAGTGGGCTCACTGAACAGAACAGGTATGGTGGGCTCACTGAACAAAACAGGTATGCAGCCAGGAACAAGCTAAGCCTAACTAATCTTTCCCTATGAGAGACAGTCTGCAGCAGCTCGCCCTACTCTCACTAACGCAGGCACACGAGTGAGCGTAATGGCCGCCACTGCCTGCCTTTTATTAGGGGGGGAGTGGCTCCAGGGGCTAGTGTAGCCTAATTGGCTACACTGGGCCTGCTGACTGTGATGTAGAGGGTCAAAGTTGACCCTCATGGTGCATTATGGGGCGAACCGAACTTCCGCAAAAGTTCGCCTGCGGGACGCGAACGCGAACCACTGAAGTTCGCATGGAACCGTTCGCAGGCGAACCGTTCGGCCCAACTCTATAAACAAGCCAAACTTCACTGCTCCTAAGCATATCATCATACATACAGGGACAAACAACCTGGACAATAGACAAGACCTCATTGCAGACAAACTGTCCTCCTTAATAATGGCCACAGAAAAACAATTCCCTGGCTCCAAAATCATTTTGTCTAAATTGCTACCAAGAAAAGACATCTCTCCCCAGACAATCCAGGATATAAATAAGCAGCTGACTACCAAAATCAGCCCATCAGCAAACCTACAACTGGCAGAACATTTCTCTATATCAGATCAGCATCTTTATGACAATAAACACTTCGATAAGCGAGGAGTGAGCCTGCTGGCAAAAGAGTTTAAAGACCTGGTGCTTAACAGGCCCCTGACGCCCAGACACCAGATAGCTGTAGTACGAGCCAATCCAAGCCAGACTACCCCCAAAAGGCATAACATAAATCGCTCTGTAAACCAAAATGTGAATCCCTTGAGATGGCAACAAAGGAGGAACCCAGCCACCACAAGACCTACAACTGAGATAACACCACAGAGCACTGATATTGCAGAAGAACTAAGGAAACTGCTTCTTGCCACACACAATATGCTGAAGGATGGACTGTGGAAAACTGACTGCCCTATAAACAACTCATTACAAGGTAAACAAAACCAAACACAATATGAAACCCCTCATAATTAGCAGCTGGAATATTCAAGGCTTGAATGCTTCAGCTTTTGGAACCAAAATAAACGACCCAGACTTTGAAGAAAGACTAAGAAAGGTGGACATACAGATCCTCTTAGAGACATGGACCCAGATAGAGGACGAGTCATCAGTACCCATTGGCTATCGGGAATTCACTGTCGCAGCCCAGAAACACAAACATATCAAGCAGGGCCGCTGCTCAGGAGGGATTACAATCTGGTATAAGGAGGAGCTCCAAGAATACATCAAACCAGTGAAGAGAGGGAAGAGCCACATCTGGTTAAAGTTAAGCAGCCCCATCATCTCTTCTCAGACTGACATTTACCTCTGTGCAGCATATATTGCACCAGCAGAATCACCATACTCTAATCCAGAGAGCTACCAAGTCCTACAAAGGGAAGCTGCTCACTTCCAAACCTTGGGGAAAATACTTATCTATGGTGACCTAAATGCCAGAACAGGAACAGAAAAAGACTACCTCACCTCAGAAGGCAATTTCCATATATTTGGACCTGAGACCCAGTACCCTGAAACCATACAGAAAGATAGAAACAGCTATGACAGCACAGTCAATAAGTATGGGAAACAACTGCTGAACCTCTGCAAAGGTCTAGGACTTCACATCCTTAATGGCCGAACCAAGGGGGACTCTCTAGGGAGATACACACTAAACTCCCATGTAGGCAGTAGTGTGGTGGACTATGCCATCAGTGACATGGACCCTGCAAGCATTCGTGCTCTCATAGTCACCCCACAATCACACCTGTCAGACCACAACCAAATCCCACTATACATCAATTCCTCAAGCAAACCCTCTGTACAACAACATCCAGGAAGCCTGTGTAACCTACCACCCACTTTTAAATGGTCCAGAGAATCAACCATAAAGTACAAGGAGACTCTCAACAGACCAGAAGCAATACAGCTACTTCTGGACTATCAAACATATACCTACAACCCTGATCAACAAGGTGTGCAGCAAGCAGCAAAGTACTTCAACCAGATATTACACACCATTGCAGAAATGGCCAACATAAGAAGGACTGCCCAAAAGAGACCATCAAAGAAAAACTCAAACAAATGGTTCGACAGTGAATGCAAGTCACTAAGAAAAAACCTACGAGCCATATCAAACAAAAAACACAGACATCCAAACAACATAGAATTGAGGACAGCACATGACGCCGCACAACGTCAATATAAAGCGACCATTAAAAAGAAAAAACAAAATCACATCCAAAATCGACTCGAACGGCTTGAAGAATCCCTGCAAGACAACTCCTTTTGGGAGACCTGGAAACAAATTGGCAAAAAACCCAAACAAAATAATCAGCATATCCAAAATGGCCAAGTCTGGCTACAATACTTCAAAGACCTATACAAAGACATTCCTATAAAAGAACTCAGCCCAGAACAAGTACAAATATTCAGCAAATTAAAGAACCTGGAGGAGAAGGTGAAAGATTTTCAAAACCCACTTGACACACCTTTCACACTGGAGGAAATAAAAGAGAAGATACAATCCATGAAAGGCAAAAAAGCTAGTGGCACAGATGGAATCCTATCAGAAATGATCAGATCTGGCACCCCAGAAATCCATGCTGCAATATGGAAACTATTCAACCTGGTCCTGTACGCTGGTTACTTCCCTGAAGTCTGGAATGAAGGACTCATAACTCCTATTTACAAGAGTGGAGATCGCTATGACCCAGCCAACTACAGAGGCATCTGTGTGAGCAGCACACTGGGAAAACTGTTCAACAGCATCCTGAATAAGAGAATCCTCACCTTTCTCACACAGCACAATGTTATCAGTAAGAGCCAAGCAGGTTTTATGCCAAACCATCGCACCACCGACCACATCTACACCTTGCACACCCTTATCAAGCACCATGTACACAGACGAAGAAAGGGAAAAATATTTGCCTGCTTTGTGGACTTTAAAAAGGCTTTTGACTCAGTGTGGCATCCAGGTTTGTTCCTGAGACTCCTAGAGAGCGGAGTAGGAGGGAAAACATATGATGTCATAAAGAGCTCATACACTGGGAACAAGTGCAGTGTGAAAGTAAATGGGAAAAGAACACCTTTTTTCCTCCAGGGGCGGGGGGTAAGACAGGGTTGCAGCCTGAGTCCAACACTTTTCAACATATACATCAACAAATTAGCCTCAGCCCTAGAGGCTTCATCAGCACCAGGACTCACCCTGCATGACACAACAGTGAAATTCTTACTGTATGCAGATGACCTCTTACTGCTATCACCAACTAAAGAAGGTCTACAAGACAGCCTAGAAACCCTGGAGAAATTTAGCACAACATGGGCACTCCCCATTAATCTAAAGAAAACCAAAACCATGGTGTTCCAGAGGAAAAACAGGTCAGCCCAGAGCCCATCCTTTATACTCAATGACTGTGAAATCAGCAGAACCGATAAATATACCTACCTTGGTCTGGAAATCAACCAATCAGGAAGCCTTAAGTCAGCCATGGAGGCCTTAAAAGCCAAAGCATGCCGAACGTTCTATGCCATCAGGAAAGAACTGTACCACCTCAAACCACCAGTAAAGGTCTGGCTGAAGGTTTTTGACAGTGTCATCACCCCAATCCTACTGTATGGAAGTGAAGTATGGGGTCCCACCACCTACCCAGACCAATCAAAATGGGAATCCAGCCCAACAGAAATATTCCACCTTGAGTTCTGCAAACACCTTCTCCATGTCCATCGGAGTACCTCAAACAATGCCTGCCGAGCTGAGCTGGGGAGATTCCCATTACTGCTTGAGATACAGAAGAGAGTGTTGTCCTTCTGGGCCCACCTACAGAGCAGCAGCCCCGACTCACCCCACTACAAAGCCATGCTGCACAATGAAGACCAAGAAAAGCCGTGTGCACTGAAAGTCGTGGTCAGCTCTATACTCCCTCCAACCCCCGACCCACAGGTCATAACAAAAGTCCAGATAAAACACACCACAGCTAAGAGTAAAGAAGACTATGTGGAAAAATGGAGGAGTGAAATAAAACAGTCACAAAAGCTAGCCATATACCAGTCTCTACAAAGAGAATATAAAATGGCCCCATACCTGGAAAAGCTGCAAAACTCTCAAGAGAGGAAAATCCTGAGTGTCTACAGATTGAGTGCTCACAACCTCGAAATAGAGTCTGGGAGACACAGACAGACGTACAAACCCAGGGAGGAGAGACTTTGCCAACACTGTGAGCAGAAGACCCTTGAGGATGAAAGCCACTTCCTGCTGCACTGTCCCAAATATACTGCAACCAGGGACACTTACTTTAAGAAATTGTTGGAACTATTCCCAGACTTTCTCACACTAGAAGATGAGAGGAAAACATATATCCTACTAGGAGAAGAGGAATCCACAGTGACAATCGCTGCACACTATGTCACAGCATGCCACAGACTGAGAGGAGCATAACGGAACTGTAAACCTAAAAAAAATGTCCACAGACTGCTTACCCACTGTACCCCTGCCCCACCCCCTTCCATGTCCCCTATTCCCCCTTGCTTTGGCAATACCTGTAATGAATCTTGGTCATGCCAATAAAGCTATCTTTGATTTGATTTGATTTGATTTGACCCAAGTTTAGTGAGTGTAACTTCAAAGCTCTACGAGTGGCAAAAGTTTTAAATTTCCAATGAAAGTCTATGGGAAAAATGGGGTCTTTGGGGGTCCGCCACAGGGGCCCGGAGGGTGGGATTGCTTAAAAAAGCACAAGCAACCTATTCGGGTATGAGCCGAACAAATGTGCAAAGTTTCAGAATTCTACTCCTTAAACTCTGGGAGGAGTAGCGTATAGAAATTTGCTAAATTTTCATTGGCTGCTGGTAGCTCCACCCACTTTGGGGTGACCCCCAAAATACATCTTTTTATTTGGGGTGACACCAACCATATGTGGTCCGAGTTTGGGGAGTGTAGCTTCAAAATTGTACGAGTGGCAGTGATTTTAAATTTTTCCCTGTCAAAGTCAATACGAATAAAGGGGCCTTCTGGGGTCCGCCGCAGGGGCCCGGAGGGTGGGATCGCTTAATAAAGCACAAGCAACGTACTTCGCTATAAGACGAATAAGTGTGGAAAGTTTGGCGCTCCTACCCCTAAAACTGTAGGAGGAGTAGCGTATAGAAAATGGGGGGGGCGCCAATAATAATAAGAAGAACGAGCTGAACTCGAAGAACAGTATGTTGGCTATTTCCATAGCCAACATAATAATAAGAAGAAGAAGAAGCTGAACTCGAAGAACAATATGTTGGCTATTTCATAGCCAACATAATAAGAATAAGAATAAGCTGAACTCGAAGAACAAGATGTTGGCTATTTACATAGCCAACATAATCAGCTGAACTCGAAGAACAAGATGTTGGCTATTTACATAGCCAACATAATAAGAATAAGCTGAACTCGAAGAACAAGATGTTGGCTATTTACATAGCCAACATAATAATAAGAAGAAGAACGAGCTGAACTCGAAGAACAATATGTTGGCTATTTCATAGCCAACATAATAATATGGTAGGACATTACACTATGACTATGGTAGGACTAGATTGTGAGCTCCCCTGAGGACAGTCAGTGACATGACTATGTACTCTGTAATGTGCTGCAGAAGATGTCAGTGCTATATAAATACATAATAATAATATGGTAGGACATTACACTATGACTATGGTAGGATTAGATTGTGAGCTCCTCTGAGGACAGTCACTGACATTACTATGTACTCTGTAATGTGCTGCAGAAGATGTCAGTGCTATATACATACATAATAATAATATGGTAGGACATTAGACTATGACTATAGTAGGATTAGATTGTGAGCTCCTCTGAGGACAGTCAGTGACATGACTATGTACTCTGTAATGTGCTGCAGAAGATGTCAGTGCCATTTAAATACATAATAATAATATGGGAGGACATTAGACTATGACTATAGTAGGATTAGATTGTGAGCTCCTCTGAGGACAGTCAGTGACATGACTATGTACTCTGTAATGTGCTGCAGAAGATGTCAGTGCTATATAAATACATAATAATAATATGGTAGGACATTACACTATGACTATGGTAGGATTAGATTGTGAGCTCCTCTGAGGACAGTCAGTGACATGACTATGTACTCTGTAATGTGCTGCAGAAGATGTCAGTGCTATATACATACATAATAATAATATGGTAGGACATTAGACTATGACTATGGTAGGATTAGATTGTGAGCTCCTCTGGGGACAGTCAGTGACATGACTATGTACTCTGTAATGTGCTGCAGAAGATGTCAGTGCTATATACATACATAATAATAATATGGTAGGACATTAGACTATGACTATGGTAGGATTAGATTGTGAGCTCCTCTGGGGACAGTCAGTGACATGACTATGTACTCTGTAATGTGCTGCAGAAGATGTCAGTGCTATATAAATACATAATATTAATAATATGGTAGGACAATAGACTATAACTATGGTAGGATTAGATTGTGAGCTCCTCTGAGGACAGTCAGTGACAGGACTGTGTACTCTGTGCAGTGCTGCAGAAGATGCCACTGCTATATAAATACATAATAATAATATGCTAGGACATTAGACTATGCCTATGGTAGGATTAGATTGTAAGCTGCTATGAGGAAAGTCAGTAACATGACTATGTATTACGTAAAGTGTTGCAGGAAATGACAGAACACAGGTCAGCAATTACTATCTTATTAAACCTCCTTGCCGGTCTAATTATCGCCGGCAAGGAGGCAGCGCAGCACTTTTTTTTTTTTTTTTTCTAAATCATGTAGCGAGCCCAGGGCTCGCTACATGATAGCCACTGAGTGGCGGCATCCCCCTACCCACTCCGATCGACTTCGGCGATCAGAGTAAGCAGGAAATCCCGTTAAGAACGGGATTTCCTGCAGGGCTTCCCCGGTCGTCATGGACATCGGGACATCATAGGGAATCCCGGGCCACCCCTCAGTGCTGCCTGGCCCTGATTGGCCAGGCTGCGCAAGGGGTCTGGAGGGGGGGGGAGGGCGGCGCAACGTTGCGGATAGCGGTGGATCGGCGGCGAGCGGCGGCGAGCGGATGTTACAAGCAGCTAGCAAAGTGCTAGCTGCTTGTAACAAAAAAAAATTGTGAAAATCGGCCCAGCGGGGCCGGAGAAATCCTCCTGCGCAGGTTACCCCGAGCTGAGCTCGGGATAACCGGCAAGGAGGTTAATGAGAGGAAAGTGAGAGTGAAGGGAAAGACACAGCAGTCTGTGAGAGAAAGCAGGTAGAGGGACAGTAAGAGATAGCAGAGACAGATGCAGGAAAGTAGTAGAGGAGGTAGAGGAAAAGGAGAGTGGGGGAGAAGTAAGATAGATAGAGGAATGTAGGAGGGACAGATGCTGAAAAATGTGTGAGTGCCAATGAATGGGTGAATCTCACCACAGGTGGTACAGTTCGGCAGGGCTTAAAGCACTGAGAAGGGGGATACAAGGAGGGAGGCTTAGGGGAGCATATGAGAAGCAGAGACGCAAAGCAGGAAAATAACAGGGCAACCAGACACAGGAACTTCAAGTGGCAGGTCAGTTTGCTTATGTAAATATAGTGTGGACCTTCCACAGCGCTTCTGTCACTGTGCCATCCTTATCATCTACAGCCTGGACCTAGCCTAACCAGTGACACGCAGCAGGAAACACCTCATCTCTTCCCACCTCCCATTTTGTGCAGTCCTCTCGCTTTGAGAGGAGAGGGGCGGCACAGCAGTGTTGTAAAAAAAAAAAAAACCTACACAAACTGGCTGCAGTAGCAGCCACGGCGAGCGAACCCCCTGAGTTGCACTCCCCATCCCACGGCTCTCCAGGCGAACAATTGTAGTTGCCTGGTGATTGAGACGCCGCTGGAGGCGAGGAGCGGGCAGCGGGGAACGAGGCAGTGGAGTGATGCGGGGGGTGGGGGGGGGTCAATTCTGGGGAGGAGGGGATGCAGGAAGATTGACATATGGCAGGTAAACAGGCTAGTGACAAGTAGATTGACTTTTTTTTTTTCTCAGGGGGCACAGCAGACATGTCACTGGGCAGAGAACATGCCTCTGTGTCCTATATTGTATATATGATCCGCCCCGGGCACTCTTTAACCTCCCTGGCGTTATCCCCGAGCTGAGCTCGGGGTAAGAAAAATGTGCCCCAATCTTAGCTCAGGGAAGGCAAATACCTGTGTCCTGCTGCACTTTAGAGTCCTGCGCATGATCAGCACTGTGCAGCGGGACTCCATCCTCTTTCGCCAGCTCTCTGACGTCTCCTGGCCGCCGAGGTCCCCATGTCCCCGCTCTTCTTCCGGGGACCTAGCGGCCAATCGAAATACTGCAGCGGTGGTGGAGCGCGACTTCATCGGGGACCCGGGGGTGGTACAAAAATTTGAAGTGGAACTGAACTTTGGCACAGGGCAGAAGGAAAACTGAGAAATGCACCCTGTATGCACATATGCATATACATATATCAGTTTTCTTTACTTAGCTATTTTTTTCTTGCCATAATACAAATTCTAACAGTCTATTCAGTAGGACTATCAGCTGTGTATCCACCTGACTTCTCCACAATGAAACTGATGGTCCCAACCCCATTTATAAGGCAAGAAATCCCACTTATTAAACCTGGCAGGGCACACCTGTGAAGTGAAAACCATTTCAGGTGACTACCTCTTGAAGCTCATCAAGAGAATGCCAAGAGTGTGCAAAGCAGTAATCAAAGCAAAAGGTGGCTACTTTGAAGAACCTAGAATATGACATATTTTCAGTTGTTTCACACTTTTTGGGTATGTACTATACTTCCACATGTGGTAATTCATAGTTTGGACGCCTTCAGTGTGAATCTACAATGCTCACAGTCATGAAAATAAAGAAAACTTTTTGAATGAGAAGGTGTGTCCAAACTTTTGGTCTGTACTGTGTGTGTGTAAATATATATGTACCATATTTCTCGCCGTATAAGACTCTCTGGAATATAAGACAGATGCACCTTGGTTTAGAGGCCAGAAACCAGGGAAAAAAGATATATATACGTCTTGTAGATGTTCTCCTGAGGCGTCCGAGAGATAACGGCGCCGGAGACTTGGGCACAGGATACAGCCGGTATATGGTTGATCCTGCTTCTGCACAAGTCCTGGCCGTATTAAATACTATTCCCCCTCCAGGCCGCCATGGATAGTGGGGGAATGAAGTAATTTGGCTTCCAGCGATTGCTGGAAGCCAAACTATTGTTTTAAAAGTAACTTCAGCTCCGTCTTGTGACGGCGCTGGAGTTACTCACTGTGCGCTGCTTTAGCCGTAATTCCTATTACGGCCTATGGTGGCGCCGGCTGCGCCCAAGTCTCCATGCGCTGGAATCACCGTGTTCGCTCCCCAGTTGGTATCCTCCTATGTCCCTAGGTGTCCCCCTTCTGTCCTCCTAGGTCCCCCTTTTGTCCTCAGGTCCCCCTTCTGTCCTCTCAGATGTCCCCCTTCTGTCATCCCAGATGTCTACCTTTTGTCCCCAGGTGTCCCCGCTTCTTCCCGTGTTCCAGCTATCCCTGCCATGTCCTTGCTTCTCTCCCCCATGTCCCCGCTACTTGCACGTGCTCAATGTATAAATGTATACGTTGTAGAGCTCCTGTGTGCCTGCTATCTACGCCATGTCCCGGCTTCTTTCCCCCACTTCCCCACTACTAGCATGTGTCCCTGCATGATGTTTAAATGTGTAAAGTGTAGAGCTGCTGCAGGCTCTTACCTCTCCAGCAGCGCCCGTGGGGATAGCCAACCTCTTCACCGTTGCACTTTTCGATCTAGTGAATGCGGCTTTTACTGATGCGTCATCAGTACAACTTAAGCTAACACTAGATCAAGAAGTGTGGCAGTGAAGAGGCCGGCTATCCCTGTGGGCATTGCTGGAGAGTAATAGTACCAGTATAGTATCCAGTATAGACCACTTCTTTGACAGCGTACTAAAAGATATGAAGGCTATAATTTATTTTTTAAAAATGAGGAGTTGGTCATCAGGAATGCAGACAAAGGAGGCAATTTAGTTATAATGTCCACCAAATAATATAAAGAAGAAGCCGAGAGGCAGTTAAGTGATAAAGATACATTGTCTGCTTCCTGGTGACCCCACTCCTCGCTATCAGTCAAGCCTTCAATCTCTCCTACGGAGAACGGTGGAACGAGGGTTCCTTCCCAAGAAATTGGCTGGAGATCTCTTACCTGATTTCCCTAAAATGGTTTGGTACCATATCCCAAAGTTGCACAAATTTATGGCCACGCTGCCGGGATGTCCCATAGTCTCCGGCTGTGGGTCTCTCACGAAGAGATTTCCAGGTACCTCGTGTAATGATCTGCTCTGCTGTCTGCACAGGCAGACAGCTTTTTGACCATTTTGTAGGTCTGAGTGCTGCAGGTCCCTGGAAAGGAGACCTGTCTTCACTCTGCAACTTGCTGAGCTGCTGTTCTGGTGAGGAATTTGCATCCACTTGTCATGCAAATTGCTTAGCTGCTTCCTCTGATGACTTGCAGTATAAATACCATTTCCTCCCAGAATTCCTTGCTGGTCATGATGGTTTGTTCCTGCTAACTTACCTGGAGTCTCAGCCCTTTGCTTACTGTTTGCTAATATTGTTATCTTAGAGTAGTTCCTTTGGGAGTGCCCTAGCATTCCTGTTAGCATAGTCAGGTTGTTTGTTACCTGTATTGCTTTGTACTGTCTATCTGTTGCGATTGTCTTGTCGCCAGCGGCAGTCGACAGGAAATCGTTCTGTCTATTTGGATCGCATTCGCCCTAGCGGTAGAGGCGGTGGTTCCTTCTGTGTTCTGTCTGGGAGTGTAGGCCAGAGCTGGGGTTGCTACTGGTTACTCCTTCTGTCTGTCTTGTCTGGAAGGACCGCTTGCTGTAGGCTTGGTGAGATAACCGTTTAGCAAGCGTTCGCGTTCTCTAATCATTTTCGTGTTACATTGGTTAGTTAGGGTTGGCGTGTTTTGTCTCTGTTGCAATTTTCGTGCGGAGACCGCGCCATTAGCATGCTTTGTCGCTGTTGCGCTTTTCGGGCGGCGACCGCACTTAGCGTTATTTTCCTTGGCGTTCTGATCATTGTTATTTGCTGTGTCTTTCTTGCTACACTTGTGCTCTGTCTTACTTGGTCTTGTGTCACTGTTGGCAATCGCCACTCTTGCGATTGCGTTCCCACTTGGTTTCCGCTGTTGTGTGTTCACTGTCGCCCGGGTGGCGACTAGATTGGTGGACACACATACATTCTGTCTCTGTGCTCACTTTCTCTCTACAGGTGCATTGCACCATAGCTGGGTTCTGTATTTTATACGCTTAAGGAGGATTTCCGTAGTGTCGGCGCGCATCTTGTGCGCTGACCACGGAAATAATTCCCCAATCGTTACACCTCGACCATCTCCTGCGTGCCCTCATATTTCAGGCTTACGTTGGAGGTGTTGCAGATGGTGGAGCGCGCCATTTGGGTCCCAGGCGATAGGCTGGCCAGGATTGACGTGGTCCACTTGTATAGCAGATTCCCTCAAAACCTGGGGGTAGAGGCGGTCAGAAAATACTTGAAGCACACTGATAAAGATGATTTTGACTATTATGTTTGTGAATGTTTTGAATTTGTGTTCGCACATAATGCATTCATGTTTGATGGCCACTGGTATCGATAGGTGGCAGGGACAGAGATGGGGACCCCAGTGGCGTGCTCCTTAGTGAACCTCTTTTTGGGGGCGTGGGAGGAGTCAGAGGTACACTCGGAGTCAAACCCTTTCCGGGGGTACATCAGACAATGGTCGAGGTACATGGACGATGTCCTGGTGGTGTGGTCATGTACTGAGAACCAACTTGTAGATTTCGTGCAATATGTAAATATCAGTGAGATAAATATGCAATTCACCTCGGAAATGAGAGGTACGGAGGTGGTCTTCCTTGACCTGAGACTAAAGATAGAAGATGGGAGAATTGTAGGTGAGGGATTCAGAAAGCCGACTGAGACAAATTCAATCCTCCATGCAAGGAGCTTACATCCACGGCATGTGGTGGAGGCTATCCCATATAGACAATATTTACGATTGAGGAGGAACAATTATTATTATTATTATTATTATTTATTGTATTTATAAAGCGCCAACATATTACACAGCGCTGCACAATAGATAAATGGGTTAACATACAGGTAGAACATACGGAAACTCACAACAAAACAAGATCATGCAAATGATTTGATAACAATACAGTGTCATAGGTCAAAATAGAGACTGTTCGAGTCTACAAGAGGGATGGTTGTGAGTAAGATTGCATAATCAAGCTGGATACATTAGGGAGGAGGGCCCTGCCAGAGGCTTACAATCTAAAGGGTGGGGTGGAGACAATAGGTGCATCTTTTGAGAGGGTGTCTAACAGAACATAATATGGTGCTGGTGTAGGGGGGTATGCGAGCGTGAAGAGGTGAGTCTTGAGAGCTTGTTTGAAGGTATTAAAGGTGGGGGCGAGTCTGACGGCTGGTGGGAGCGAGTTCCAGAGAGTAGGGGCAGCCCTGGTGAAGTCCTGCAATCGTGCATGTGACTGAGTTATGCGTGGTGCGACTAGGTGCAGGTCATTGGAGGATCGGAGGGGGCGGGCTGGTATGTGCCTGTGGACCAGATCAGAGATGTAGGTCGGGCAGGTCTTGTGCACTGATTTGTAGGCCAAGCACAGGATTTTGAAATTGATCCTAAAGCTGATGGGGAGCCAGTGTAGTGCTTTACAGAGCGGAGTTGTAGAGGCACTGCGGTGAGAAGAATGTATCAGTCTGGCTGCCGCATTCATTACCAATTGAAGTGGGGCAGTACGGTTAGAGGGGAGGCCAGACAAAAGAGAATTGCAGTTACAGGAGATGACCAGGGCGTGGATAAGGAGTTTAGTGGTGTCAGGGGACAGGTAGGAGCGGATCTTGGAGATGTTGCGGAGGTGGAAGTTGCAGGATCTGGCAATACCTTGGATGTGGGCTGTAAAGGAAAGTTCAGAGTCCAGAGTAACGCCTAGACAGCGGGCTTGGGAGGTAGGGTGGATAGTAGTATTTTCAATAGTGATGTGCAGATCTAGGAGGGGTGCAGCTGTGCGGGGTAGGAATATTAGAAGCTCAGTCTTGTCCAAATTAAGCTTCAGGTACCTGGCAGCCATCCAGGAGGAAATGGATGTGAGGCAGGCAGAGACTTTGTCCATGGTAGAGGAGGATAGATCTGGGGTGTGGAGATATATCTGGGTGTCATCGGCATACAGGTGGTAATTGAAACCCATGGAGGAGATGATTTTGCCAATTGAGGCAGTATAGAGTGAGAACAGTAGTGGTCCTAGGACGGAACCTTGAGGAACACCAACTGAGAGGGGTGTAGGAGTGGATGAGGAGCCATTGAAAAATGTTGTGAAGGATCGGTTGGAGAGGTAGGAGGAGATCCAGGCTAAGGCTAGGTCCTGAATTATGTCAGGAACTGGCCCGCGGCACGCCTGCGTATACGGTTCCCGACTGCGGGTTTGACCAGATCAAGCGGGGTGCCAGCCTTATTCAAGCTAAAAACAAGGCTGTGACCCCTCAAACACTTCTCACTGCCACCACTAGCTGTTGCTAGAAATGTCCACTCAGCTGTCGAGTGCTCAATACGCAATCTGCGTTTTCGTATTCAGGTCAGCTTTGCGCTTTAGGCCGAATACGAGAACGCCACGCACACACACACAGTTGCAATCTACACTGTAGTGAAGCAAAACTACTAACAGTCGTTCCGAACGATACTGTTAGCCACTCTGCTGTCGAGCTACTCGCACTGGCATTTTCGTACGTTGGGTCAGCTGCGCGCTTTAGGCCAACGTATGACAAACACCCCACACACAATGCAATTACAATCTTATACGGTAGTGTCGCTCAATCATACAATCAGTCGCAGTCTTCTTTTGAATGCCAATCGATGGAGCTGACTGCTAGATTCCTAAGTAGAGGTTATGACATACAAACCCTTGACAGAGTCAAAGATAGAGCCCTTAGGGGCTCTTTTAGCGCCAAGACCTTAGCAAAACAAGAGAGATGGTAGAATTGCCTTTACCTTTGATTATACTCCAATGGCAGATAAAATCAGATAATGTGTATTAAAACACTGGGAAATTATTCAAAAGGACCCTGATTTTATCACTGAAGGCGAGGGGACGCCCTCAAGTGGCATTTAGGAGGGCCCCCACCCATTCTAATTTGACTAGAAGCGAATTTGTTACACCGAGGCAGTCAACTTGGCTCAACTGGTTTACCCCGAGGAAATTTCAGATGTGGTCATTGTAAGTACTGTCCCAGGATGATTGCACAGAAAAAATATACAAGTGGGTGTGACCCAGTGGTGCTCAAATACCCCTTTTTATTATTCGAGTTTGGTCGAATTCGAATAGTAAATTATTCAAATTCAGTCGAATATTCGAGTCGAATTTTTTTTACTATTCGATTCGACCTCGGACTTCGAGCTCACTATTCGAGTCGGTATTCGAGCTCATTATTCGAGCTGACTATTCGAATTGGCCTTAAATAGCTTCCAAGTTTGTTTTGAGGGTGAATGATGCAAGAAACATCTTTTTTTCCAAGTAACAACAGCAAGTGATTATGTGGGGATGTTCCTTTAAAAAAAAAAAGGTGGAAAGAGAAGTTGTGTCCAGAATTTTGTTCAGTACTGTATATACTTCTTCTTCTTCTTCTTCTTCTTCTTCTTCTTCTTCTTCTTCTTTATCTTCTATATCTTCTTCTTCTTCTTCTATATCTTCTTCTTCTATATCTTCTTCTTCTATATCTTCTTCTTCTATATCTTCTTCTTCTTCTTCTTCTATATTGTCTTCTTCTTCTTCTTCATCTTCTTCATCATCATCTTCTTCTTCATCTTCTTGTTCATCTTCTTCTTCTTCTTCTTCTTCTTCATCTTCTTCTTCATCTTCTTCTTCTTCTTCTTCATCTTCTTCTTCATCTTCTTCTTCTTCATCTTCTTCTTCTTCTTCATCTTCATCTTCTTCTTCTTCTTCTTCTTCTTCTTCTTCTTCTTCTTCTTCTTCATCTTCTTCTTCTTCTTCATCTTCTTCATCTTCATCTTCTTCTTCTTCTTCATCTTCTTCATCTTCTTCTTCTTCTTCATCTTCTTCATCTTCTTCATCTTCTTCATCTTCTTCATCTTCTTCATCTTCTTCATCTTCTTCATCTTCTTCTTCTTCATCTTCTTCTTCTTCATCTTCTTCATCTTCTTCATCTTCTTCTTCTTCTTCTTCTTCATCTTCATCTTCTTCATCTTCTTCTTCATCTTCTTCTTCTTCATCTTCTTCTTCATCTTCTTCTTCTTCATCTTCTTCTTCATCTTCTTCTTCATCTTCTTCATCTTCTTCTTCTTCTTCTTCTTCTTCTTTTTCTATATCGTCTTCTTCTTCTTCACTTATTTCTCTTTTATATATTTTTTTTTAAAGAAATGCAGCTATTTTTGAGCGTAATAAATAGCTGGTGGCGCACGCATGTTGGAAGCGCCATTGTATGTGCTCCCTGGCAGTGGAAACACACAGACAGCAGGAGGTAAATTCAGCAGCAGCAGCAGGAGGAGGAGGATGATTGTGTGGCAGCAGGCAGTCAATGAGGCAGGCAGCGAGACGAGACATAATAGGCTGTGGTACCTAGCGGTGGTACCAGGCCGTAAATACACAGCATGAGGTTCCAGACAGCGGTCGTGAAGCCCACATCATGTCCAATACACAACTGGGACAACACAGTTTTCAACCCGGACACCTCTAAAAATAATATCACACAGTATTAATAAAAAGTATATATAATTTTTTTGTTTTTTTAAAGAAATGCAGCTATTTTTAAACGTAACAAATAACTGGCTGGTGGCGCACGCATGTTGGAAGCGCCATTGTATGTGCTCCCTGGCAGTGGAAACACACAGACAGCAGGAGGTAAATTCAGCAGCAGGAGGAGGAGGATGAGTGTGTGGCAGCAGGCAGTCAATGAGGCAGGCAGCGAGACGAGACATAATAGGCTGTGGTACCTAGCGGTGGTACCAGGCCGTAAATACACAGCATGAGGTTCCAGACAGCGGTCGTGAAGCCCACATCATGTCCAATACACAACTGGGACAACACAGTTTTCAACCCGGACACCTCTAAAAATAATATCACACAGTATTAATAAAAAGTATATATAATTTTTTTGTTTTTTTAAAGAAATGCAGCTATTTTTAAACGTAACAAATAACTGGCTGGTGGCGCACGCATGTTGGAAGCGCCATTGTATGTGCTCCCTGGCAGTGGAAACACACAGACAGCAGGAGGTAAATTCAGCAGCAGGAGGAGGAGGATGAGTGTGTGGCAGCAGGCAGTCAATGAGGCAGGCAGCGAGACGAGACATAATAGGCTGTGGTACCTAGCGGTGGTACCAGGCCGTAAATACACAGCATGAGGTTCCAGACAGCGGTCGTGAAGCCCACATCATGTCCAATACACAACTGGGACAACACAGTTTTCAACCCGGACACCTCTAAAAATAATATCACACAGTATTAATAAAAAGTATATATAATTTTTTTGTTTTTTTAAAGAAATGCAGCTATTTTTAAACGTAACAAATAACTGGCTGGTGGCGCACGCATGTTGGAAGCGCCATTGTATGTGCTCCCTGGCAGTGGAAACACACAGACAGCAGGAGGTAAATTCAGCAGCAGGAGGAGGAGGATGAGTGTGTGGCAGCAGGCAGTCAATGAGGCAGGCAGCGTGACATAATAGCCCTGGTACCTAGCGGTGATACCAGGGCTGTAAATAAACACAGCAGGCAGGAGGTCCCAGACAGCGGTCGTGCAGCCCACATCGTGTCCAATACACAACTGGGACAACACAGTTTTCAACCCGGGCACCTCAGAAAAATTAAACCTTTTTTTTTTTTTAATGGTTTTTTGGTTTTGGTTTTACAACCAATTACACAGATATAGCTATTTTTTGACGTAATAGCTGGTGGCAGAGTGGCAGCAGAAGGTAAATATGTGTACCCTGGCAGTGGGAAACACAGACAGACAGCAGCAGCAGCAGGAGGAATGGAGGAGTAATTATGTGAGCAGCTATTGTTTGACATAATAGCTGGTGGCAGAGTGGCAGCAGAAGGTAATTCTGTGTACCCTGGCAGTGGGAAACACAGACAGACAGCAGCAGCAGGAGGAACTGTGAGTGTGGCAGCAGGCAGGCAGCGTGACATAATAGCCCTGGTACCTAGCGGTGATACCAGGGCTGTAAATAAACACAACAGGAGGTCCCAGACAGCGGTCGTGCAGCCCACATCGTGTCCAATACACAACTGGGACAACACAGTTTTCAACCCGGGCACCTCAGAAAAATTAAACCTTTTTTTTTTTTTTAATGGTTTTTTGGTTTTGGTTTTACAACCAATTACACAGATATAGCTATTGTTTGACGTAATAGCTGGTGGCAGAGTGGCAGCAGAAGGTAAATCTGTGTACCCTGGCAGTGGGAAACACAGACAGACAGCAGCAGCAGCAGGAGGAATGGAGGAGTAATGTGAGCAGCTATTGTTTGACGTAATAGCTGGTGGCAGAGTGGCAGCAGAAGGTAATTCTGTGTACCCTGGCAGTGGGAAACACAGACAGACAGCAGCAGCAGGAGGAACTGTGAGTGTGGCAGCAGGCAGGCAGCGTGACATAATAGCCCTGGTACCTAGCGGTGATACCAGGGCTGTAAATAAACACAACAGGAGGTCCCAGACAGCGGTCGTGCAGCCCACATCGTGTCCAATACACAACTGGGACAACACAGTTTTCAACCCGGGCACCTCAGAAAAATTAAACCTTTTTTTTTTTTTAATGGTTTTTTGGTTTTGGTTTTACAACCAATTACACAGATATAGCTATTGTTTGACGTAATAGCTGGTGGCAGAGTGGCAGCAGAAGGTAATTCTGTGTACCCTGGCATTGGGAAACACAGACAGACAGCAGCAGGAGGAATGGAGGAGTAGTGTGAGTGTGGCAGCAGGCAGGCAGCGTGACATAATAGCCCTGGTACCTAGCGGTGATACCAGGGCTGTAAATAAACACAGCAGGCAGGAGGTCCCAGACAGCGGTCGTGCAGCCCACATCGTGTCCAATACACAACTGGGACAACACAGTTTTCAACCCGGGCACCTCAGAAAAATTAAACTTTTTTTTTTATGGTTTTTTGGTTTTGGTTTTACAACCAATTACACAGATATAGCTATTGTTTGACGTAATAGCTGGTGGCAGAGTGGCAGCAGAAGGTAAATCTGTGTACCCTGGCAGTGGGAAACACAGACAGACAGCAGCAGCAGCAGGAGGAATGGAGGAGTAATGTGAGCAGCTATTGTTTGACGTAATAGCTGGTGGCAGAGTGGCAGCAGAAGGTAATTCTGTGTACCCTGGCAGTGGGAAACACAGACAGACAGCAGCAGAAGGAGGAACTGTGAGTGTGGCAGCAGGCAGGCAGCGTGACATAATAGCCCTGGTACCTAGCGGTGATACCAGGGCTGTAAATAAACACAACAGGAGGTCCCAGACAGCGGTCGTGCAGCCCACATCGTGTCCAATACACAACTGGGACAACACAGTTTTCAACCCGGGCACCTCAGAAAAATTAAACCTTTTTTTTTTTTTTAATTGTTTTTTAGTTTTGGTTTTACAACCAATTACACAGATATAGCTATTGTTTGACGTAATAGCTGGTGGCAGAGTGGCAGCAGAAGGTAAATCTGTGTACCCTGGCAGTGGGAAACACAGACAGACAGCAGCAGCAGCAGGAGGAATGGAGGAGTAATGTGAGCAGCTATTGTTTGACGTAATAGCTGGTGGCAGAGTGGCAGCAGAAGGTAATTCTGTGTACCCTGGCAGTGGGAAACACAGACAGACAGCAGCAGAAGGAGAAACTGTGAGTGTGGCAGCAGGCAGGCAGCGTGACATAATAGCCCTGGTACCTAGCGGTGATACCAGGGCTGTAAATAAACACAACAGGAGGTCCCAGACAGCGGTCGTGCAGCCCACATCGTGTCCAATACACAACTGGGACAACACAGTTTTCAACCCGGGCACCTCAGAAAAATTAAACCTTTTTTTTTTTTTTTAATGGTTTTTTGGTTTTGGTTTTACAACCAATTACACAGATATAGCTATTGTTTGACGTAATAGCTGGTGGCAGAGTGGCAGCAGAAGGTAAATCTATGTACCCTGGCAGTGGGAAACACAGACAGACAGCAGCAGCAGCAGGAGGAATGGAGGAGTAATGTGAGCAGCTATTGTTTGACGTAATAGCTGGTGGCAGAGTGACAGCAGAAGGTAATTCTGTGTACCCTGGCAGTGGGAAACACAGACAGACAGCAGCAGAAGGAGGAACTGTGAGTGTGGCAGCAGGCAGGCAGCGTGACATAATAGCCCTGGTACCTAGCGGTGATACCAGGGCTGTAAATAAACACCGCAGGCAGGAGGTCCCAGACAGCGTTCGTGCAGCCCACATCGTGTCCAATACACAACTGGGACAACACAGTTTTCAACCCGGGCACCTCAGAAAAATTAAACCTTTTTTTTTATGGTTTTTTAGTTTTGTTTGTAAAACAAATTACACAGATATATAGCTATTGTTTGACGTAATAGCTGGTGGCAGAGTGGCAGCAGAATATAATTGTGTGTACCCTGGCAGTGGGAAACACAGACAGACAGCAGAAGGGCAGTACACAGCAGCCCACTGTAGGTGTAAAATGTGTGGCTGCAGGCGACGTAATAGTCAAAGTGAACCAGGCTGGCTTAGTGAGCAGGAGCCAGGAGGTGGTAAAGGGTGGTAAGGCACATTAACGATGGTTCTAAGTTCCGGTAGCCAGTTCATGTCCCCCTCTCGCCGACAACAGGGGCCAGGAACTCGCCTTCCACCCACGCCTGGTTCATCTTGAGAAACGTCAGTCTGTCCACAGACTTGTGAGACAGACGTGAGCGTTTCTGGGTGACCACGCCACCAGCTGCACTGAAGCAGCGCTCGGACAGCACGCTGGAAGGGGGACAGGACAGCACTTCCAGGGCGTACTGCGCCAGCTCGCTCCAGATCTCCAGGCGCTTGACCCAATACTCCATGGGATCAACAGGGGCATCGCTGTCAAGCCCGCTGTAGGACCCCATGTAGTCAGCCACCATGCGGGTCAGGCGCTGGCTGTGACCGGAGGAGGATGCTGCTGCATGCACCTCCTCTCTAGTCACTGCTGCCGGAGCCTCTACAGTCCTGTAGAGCTCGTGGCTGAGAGACAGCAGGTCTGTGGGGCGCTTGCTGCTGGATGCAGGCACCTGCTGCTGCCTCTGTGCTGGCTGGACAGTGGGGGTGGAAGGCTGGGGGAAGGCTTCCTCCAAGCGCTCAACAAGGGCCTGCTGCAAGCTCCTTATTTGTTGCGCTGGGTCTCCTCCTGCAGGCGGCAGGAACTGGCTCAACTTCCCCTTGAGGCGTGGGTCCAACATCATGCTGATCCAGATGTCCTCCCTCTGCTTCATCTGGATCACCCTGGGGTCCCTGCGCAGGCACGTCAGCATGTGCGCTGCCATTGGGAGGAGGCGGGCCACGTGTGCTGGCACATCCATGGCAGTGCTGTCCTCATCCTCCTCCTCCTCTGCCTCCTCAGCCTCATCTTCTCTCCACCCCCGCACCAACTCAGCTGCGCTGTGCTGATCCCCCTCATCAGCAGCAAGGTCAGGGACCTCCACCAAGTCCTCCTCCTCCTCCCCCTCAGAGGTGGACTGTGCAGCTGCATGACGCTCCTGCTGGTCCAAGGCTGCCGCTCCCTGATCCAGCAAAGCATCGAGGGCCCTGTTCAGCAGAGAAACCAGAGGCACCCACTCGCAGACCATAGCATGGTCCCTGCTCACCATGTTAGTGGCCTGCAAAAAGGGAGCCAGCACTAAGCACACCTGCTGCATGTGCCTCCAGTCATCATCGGGGACGATGGATGGGATGTTGCGGGTCCTGTCCCTTCGCTGAGCGGCGGACACAGTGGCCAGGGCAAGGTACTGGTTGACAGCGTGCTTCTGTTCAACCAGACGCTCCAACATCGCCAGGGTGGAGTTCCAGCGAATCGGAACGTCAAGGATCAGCCGATGGCGTGGCAGGTCCAGCTCCTTTTGCACGTCTTCCAGGCTCGCACAGGCTGCAGCCGAGCGCCGGAAGTGACGCACAACGTTCCTTGCCGTTTCCAGCAGTTCGCCCATCCCCTGGTAGGTGCGCAAGAACTTCTGCACCACCAGGTTCAGCACGTGGGCAAGACAGGGGATGTGGGTCAGGTTTCCCCTGTCTATTGCGGCAACCAGATTGGCCCCATTGTCGGCCACCACCTCTCCGACTCTGAGGCCTCTGGGGGTCAGCCAAATCCTCTCCTGCTCCTGGAGTTTGGCCAACACATGGGTTGCCGTCAGCTTGGTCTTCCCAAGGCTGACCAACTGCAGCAGCGCTTGGCAGTGGCGGGCCTTCACGCTGCTGCTGAGGCGGGGGGTTTGGCCAGGTGTGCCGGAGGATGGCAGAGGATCGGAGGAACCTGCTGCAGTTCCCCTGACCCTGCGGGGTGGCACCACCCACTGTGTTGCTGCTGCTGCTGTGCCCGCTGCTGCTCTCCCATCCTCACCCCCTTCCACCAAGCTGACCCAGTGGACAGTGAAGGACAGGTAGCGGCCTGTCCCGAAGCGGCTGCTCCAGGAGTCCATTGTGACGTGGACCCTTTCACCAACCGCGTGCTCCAGCCCTCGCTCCACATTGGCCATCACAAAGCGGTGCAGTGCAGGAATGGCCTTGCGGGCGAAGAAGTGTCTGCTGGGGAGCTGCCAGTCTGGGGCTGCACAAGCAAGCAGCGCACGCATGTCGCTCCCCTCCTGCACGAGCGTGTATGGCAGGAGTTGGGAGCACATGGCCCGTGCCAGCAAGCCGTTCAGCTGCCGCACGCGACGGCTGCTGGGAGGCAGAGCCCTAACCACCCCCTGGAAGGACTCGCTCAAAAGGCTCTGGCGTGGCCTTTTGCTGGCACGGGAATCAGCAGACACAGCAGAGGAGGCCACTGAGGACTGGCTGCCAGAACAGGCCTCAGTGTCGGCGGCAGGAGTTGCAGAGGGGGGAGGAGCAGTGCGTTTCCGCACTCCTGCTGGTGCTGCTGGAGGAGCAGGAGGGCGGGTGGCTGCTGTTGCTGCTGCTGCTGCTGAAGGCTGTGCAGTGATGGGTGTGGTGCCACTGCCAGCACCAGATGCCTTCAGCCTCTGGAACTCCTCATGCTGGTGGAAATGTTTCGCAGCAAGGTGGTTGATGAGCGAGCTGGTGCTGAACTTTAAGGGGTCTGCACCTCTGCTCAACTTCCGCTGACAGTGGTTGCAAGTGGCGTACTTGCTGTACACTGTGGGCATGGTGAAAAATCGCCAGATTGGTGACAAAAACAACCCCCTATGGCATGGAACCGCTGCTGCCTGTCTCCCTGTGGTGGTTGGGGGGGGGCTTGGGTGCGGCTGGTGGTGGTACTGGCAGATGCTGCTGCTGCTGAGCCTGAGACACCAGCAGGCTGTGGGACCTGCCTACTGCTGCCAATGCTTGCAATGATGCGCCTCCTTGCAAGGCCCACAAGCGCATCCTCCTCCTCCTCCTCAGAGCTGCTGATGACGACATCCCCTGGAGCTGGTGGCACCCAGTCTTTGTCTGTCACCGTGTCATCATCATCCTCCCCCTCCTGAAACATGTCCTGCTGGGATGATGACCCCCCAAACTCCTCTCCTGATGCATGGATGGGCTGCTTGACTGTCGCCACAGTCTTGCTGTCCAATCCCTCATCCCCCAAAGTGCCCATCAGCATCTCCTCCTCAAAATCGCCAACAACAGCAGACAATTGACTCATCATGCCTGGGGTCAAAAGACTGCTGAATGACAGGTCGGCGACTGACGGTGAACTGGCCTCCTCCCCAGGCCCTGCTGGGCGGCTGCTGCGAACAGGGGTGGTGGTGGTGGTGGTGAGGGTGGAGGCCTCAGATGCAGAGCTGATGGCGGGCTGCTCATCCTCCGTCATCAGTTGCACCACAGTGGCTGCATCCTTTTCCTCAATGGGACGTTTCCGACCCGGCTGGAGGAAAATCGGAGCAGGTGCTACACGCTGCTGCTGCTGTGTCTCTGCAGCGTGAGTTGTAGATGCTCCTGCTGGGCGGCGCCCAAGGCGTCCACGGCCAGTGGCTATAGGAGGAATGTTAGCCACTGACGCTGCTGCTGCTGCTGCTGCGGAACTGTGCATGGTGGCGCGGCTTGCCACAATGCTGCTCCCTCTCCTCCTGATTCCCTTGCTGCCCTTCCCCTTGCCCAAACCGCGCTGGCTGCCACTTCCAGACATCTTAGATGTTTTGGGCGTAAACAAAAAACTTTTTTAAAAGTGCGGGTGAAAAGTGGGGTACTTTAATGGAGTGGGTTGGTGGGTGAGGTGACACTAATCACTAAGTGATTAGATCGCTAAGTGATTAGTACAGTACAAATACAAAATACAAAAATCGGTAATCAGTAAGTGTGAACAGTGAACAGTGAGTGTGTCCCCTAGTACTAGAAGTTACACTAATCAGTAGTAATCAGTAGTAGGAAATAGAGTGTGTGTACACTACAGACAGTGAGTGCACGCACGCGCACACACGCAGGAGCTAGCCTATGAACAGAGACTGAGTGAGTGTCCCTAGTACAGTAAGTAGTAACAGTCAGGAAGTACAACTAGAAATTACAATAATCAGTAGTAAGGAAATAGAGTGTGTGTACACTACAGACAGTGAGTGAGTGCACGCACGCGCACACACGCGCAGGAGCTAGCCTATGAACAGTGACTGAGTGAGTGTCTAGTACAGTAAGTAAGTAGTAACAGTCAGGAAGTACAACTAGAAGTTACACTAATCAGTAGTAATCACAAGGAAATAGAGTGTGTGTACACTACAGACAGTGAGTGCACGCGCACAGTCGCACACACGCAGGAGCTAGCCTATGAACAGTGACTGAGTGTCCCTACTAGTACAGTAAGTAGTAACAGTAAGTACAACTAGAAATTACAATAATCAGTAATCACAAGGAAATAGAGTGTGTGTACACTACAGACAGTGAGTGCACGCACATAGTCGCACACACACGCAGGAGCTATTCTATGAACAGTGACTGAGTGTCCCTACTAGTACAGTAAGTAGTAACAGTAAGTACAACTAGAAATTACAATAATCAGTAATCACAAGGAAATAGAGTGTGTGTACACTACAGACAGTGAGTGCACGCGCACAGTCGCACACACACGCAGGAGCTAGCCTATGAACAGTGACTGAGTGTCCCTACTAGTACAGTAAGTAGTAACAGTAAGTACAACTAGAAATTACAATAATCAGTAATCACAAGGAAATAGAGTGTGTGTACACTACAGACAGTGAGTGCACGCGCACAGTCGCACACACACGCAGGAGCTAGCCTATGAACAGTGACTGAGTGTCCCTACTAGTACAGTAAGTAGTAACAGTAAGTACAACTAGAAATTACAATAATCAGTAATCACAAGGAAATAGAGTGTGTGTACACTACAGACAGTGAGTGCACGCGCACAGTCGCACACACACGCAGGAGCTAGCCTATGAACAGTGACTGAGTGTCCCTAGTACAGTAAGTAGTAACAGTAAGTACAACTAGAAATTACAATAATCAGTAATCACAAGGAAATAGAGTGTGTGTACACTACAGACAGTGAGTGCACGCGCACAGTCGCACACACACGCAGGAGCTAGCCTATGAACAGTGACTGAGTGTCCCTAGTACAGTAAGTAAGTAGTAACAGTCAGGAAGTACAACTAGAAATTACAATAATCAGTAATCACAAGGAAATAGAGTGTGTGTACACTACAGACAGTGAGTGCACGCGCACAGTCGCACACACACGCAGGAACTAGCCTATGAACAGTGACTGAGTGTCCCTACTAGTACAGTAAGTAGTAACAGTAAGTACAACTAGAAATTACAATAATCAGTAATCACAAGGAAATAGAGTGTGTGTACACTACAGACAGTGAGTGCACGCGCACAGTCGCACACACACGCAGGAGCTAGCCTATGAACAGTGACTGAGTGTCCCTAGTACAGTAAGTAGTAACAGTAAGTACAACTAGAAATTACAATAATCAGTAATCACAAGGAAATAGAGTGTGTGTACACTACAGACAGTGAGTGCACGCGCACAGTCGCACACACACGCAGGAGCTAGCCTATGAACAGTGACTGAGTGTCCCTAGTACAGTAAGTAAGTAGTAACAGTCAGGAAGTACAACTAGAAATTACAATAATCAGTAATCACAAGGAAATAGAGTGTGTGTACACTACAGACAGTGAGTGCACGCGCACAGTCGCACACACACGCAGGAGCTAGCCTATGAACAGTGACTGAGTGTCCCTACTAGTACAGTAAGTAGTAACAGTAAGTACAACTAGAAATTACAATAATCAGTAATCACAAGGAAATAGAGTGTGTGTACAGTACAGTGTACACTACACAGACAGTGAGTGCACGGCACGCAGGAGCTATGAACAAACAGTGACAGTGAGTGTCCTAGTACAGTTACAGTATATAACTACAATACAAAATACAATCACTCAGTAGTAAAGGACAGCAGAAATACTGGTATAGATGAAAAAAAAACTAACAGAGGACAGGAGAGAACAGCTGATGGCGGGCTGCTCATCCTCCGTCATCAGTTGCACCACAGTGGCTGCATCCTTTTCCTCAATGGGACGTTTCCGACCCGGCTGGAGGAAAATCGGAGCAGGTGCTACACGCTGCTGCTGTGTCTCTGCAGCGTGAGTTGTAGATGCTCCTGCTGGGCGGCGCCCAAGTCGTCCACGGCCAGTGGCTATAGGAGGAATGTTAGCCACTGACGCTGCTGCTGCAGCTGCTGCGGAACTGTGCATGGTGGCGCGGCCGCGGCTTGCCACAATGCTGCTCCCTCTCCTCCTGATTCCCTTGCTGCCCTTCCCCTTGCCCAAACCACGCTGGCTGCCACTTCCAGACATCTTAGATGTTTTGGGCGTAAACAAAAAACTTTTTTAAAAGTGCGGGTGAAAAGTGGGGTACTTTAATGGAGTGGGTTGGTGGGTGAGGTGACACTAATCACTAAGTGATTAGATCGCTAAGTGATTAGTACAGTACAAATACAAAATAGAAAAATCGGTAATCAGTAAGTGTGAACAGTGAACAGTGAGTGTGTCCCCTAGTACACTAAGTAGAAAATACAATAATCAGTAGTAATCACAAGGAAATAGAGTGTGTGTACACTACAGACAGTGAGTGCACGCACGCGCACACACGCGCAGGAACTAGCCTATGAACAGAGACTGAGTGAGTGTCCCTAGTACAGTAAGTAAGTAGTAACAGTCAGGAAGTACAACTAGAAGTTACACTAATCAGTAGTAATCACAAGGAAATAGAGTGTGTGTACACTACAGACAGTGAGTTCACGCACGCGCACACACGCGCAGGAACTAGCCTATGAACAGAGACTGAGTGAGTGTCCCTAGTACAGTAAGTAAGTAGTAACAGTCAGGAAGTACAACTAGAAGTTACACTAATCAGTAGTAATCACAAGGAAATAGAGTGTGTGTACACTACAGACAGTGAGTTCACGCACGCGCACACACGCGCAGGAACTAGCCTATGAACAGTGACTGAGTGAGTGTCCCTAGTACAGTAAGTAAGTAGTAACAGTCAGGAAGTACAACTAGAAGTTACACTAATCAGTAGTAATCACAAGGAAATAGAGTTTGTGTACACTACAGACAGTGAGTGCACGCACGTGCACACACGCGCAGGAACTAGCCTATGAACAGAGACTGAGTGAGTGTCCCTAGTACAGTAAGTAAGTAGTAACAGTCAGGAAGTACAACTAGAAGTTACACTAATCAGTAGTAATCACAAGGAAATAGTGTGTGTACACTACAGACAGTGAGTGCACGCACGCGCACACACGCGCAGGAACTAGCCTATGAACAGTGACTGAGTGAGTTCCCTACAGTAAGTAAGTAGTAACAGTCAGGAAGAACAACTAGAAATTACAATAATCAGTAGTAAGGAAATAGAGTGTGTGTACACTACAGACAGTGAGTGAGTGCACGCACGCGCAAACACGCGCAGGAGCTAGCCTATGAACAGTGACTGAGTGAGTGTCTAGTACAGTAAGTAAGTAGTAACAGTCAGGAAGTACAACTAGAAGTTACACTAATCAGTAGTAATCACAAGGAAATAGAGTGTGTGTACACTACAGACAGTGAGTGCACGCGCACAGTCGCACACACACGCAGGAGCTAGCCTATGAACAGTGACTGAGTGTCCCTACTAGTACAGTAAGTAGTAACAGTAAGTACAACTAGAAATTACAATAATCAGTAATCACAAGGAAATAGAGTGTGTGTACACTACAGACAGTGAGTGCACGCGCACAGTCGCACACACACGCAGGAGCTAGCCTATGAACAGTGACTGAGTGTCCCTACTAGTACAGTAAGTAGTAACAGTAAGTACAACTAGAAATTACAATAATCAGTAATCACAAGGAAATAGAGTGTGTGTACACTACAGACAGTGAGTGCACGCGCACAGTCACACACACACGCAGGAGCTAGCCTATGAACAGTGACTGAGTGTCCCTACTAGTACAGTAAGTAGTAACAGTAAGTACAACTAGAAATTACAATAATCAGTAATCACAAGGAAATAGAGTGTGTGTACACTACAGACAGTGAGTGCACGCGCACAGTCGCGCACACACGCAGGAGCTAGCCTATGAACAGTGACTGAGTGTCCCTACTAGTACAGTAAGTAGTAACAGTAAGTACAACTAGAAATTACAATAATCAGTAATCACAAGGAAATAGAGTGTGTGTACACTACAGACAGTGAGTGCACGCGCACAGTCGCACACACACGCAGGAGCTAGCCTATGAACAGTGACTGAGTGTCCCTAGTACAGTAAGTAGTAACAGTAAGTACAACTAGAAATTACAATAATCAGTAATCACAAGGAAATAGAGTGTGTGTACACTACAGACAGTGAGTGCACGCGCACAGTCGCACACACACGCAGGAGCTAGCCTATGAACAGTGACTGAGTGTCCCTAGTACAGTAAGTAAGTAGTAACAGTCAGGAAGTACAACTAGAAATTACAATAATCAGTAATCACAAGGAAATAGAGTGTGTGTACACTACAGACAGTGAGTGCACGCGCACAGTCGCACACACACGCAGGAGCTAGCCTATGAACAGTGACTGAGTGTCCCTACTAGTACAGTAAGTAGTAACAGTAAGTACAACTAGAAATTACAATAATCAGTAATCACAAGGAAATAGAGTGTGTGTACAGTACAGTGTACACTACACAGACAGTGAGTGCACGGCACGCAGGAGCTATGAACAAACAGTGACAGTGAGTGTCCTAGTACAGTTACAGTATATAACTACAATACAAAATACAATCACTCAGTAGTAAAGGACAGCAGAAATACTGGTATAGATGAGAAAAAAACTAACAGAGGACAGGAGAGAACAGCTGCCCACACAGGCAGGCCCTGAGGCCTAAAGCTGTAAGCTTGCCTGCAGCAGCTGTCTCTGTCTATGTAACACAAAAGCTACTAACTAAAATACAATGTCTATCTAACTAACAACAATATAGGTGTATATAGGAGGTGTATGTGAGCAAAAACGCTAGGTGATTGACCACAATAAAGCTCTTGCTAAGCCAACGCACAAAGGAGCAGATCTCTCTCTGTACAAAGTCCGGCAAGGACGGAAAAACCTAAAATGGCGGCCGCTATTTATAGGGTAGGGGCTGGCCAGGGTCCCCCTCTGTGATTGGCTGCCGTCAGAGGGCCTGGGAGCCCTCTGATTGGCTCTAAGGACATCAATCTGGGCTATGACGCTATTCGAGCTCGGTATTCGAGCTCGAATAGCGCTGTTAGCTCGAATAGCGCGAATAGTGAATGGGCTATTCGAGTTCACTCGAATAGCCCATTCGAATAGCTCCAGCTATTCGGAGCTCGAATACCGAGCTCGAATAGCTGAAAAAGAGCTCGAATATTCGAGCTCTGCTGAGCACCACTGGTGTGACCTCTTTCCACATGAGGGGCTTGTTCACATGCCAAACTGATTACCCAGGCATACCCCCCCCCCCCCCTCCCACTTCAAACCACTGTAACCCGGCCACAATAAAGGGACTTTTATGCAGCAGTGCCCGTTTCTCTCCTTCTTATCAAAGACATCAGTGGCATATCAGGAGCACGCTGCAGGTAAGCCCATCAGTGGCCGTTCCATACCTGCCACATACTGGTGCCAGTCTCCATTTTTCCTCTTCACTTATTGCCAAACTGATTACGCGGTTTATTATTATTATTATTATTATTTAGTATTTATATAGCGCCAACATATTACGCAGCGCTGTACAGTGTATATATATATATATATATCTTGTCACTAACTGTCCCTCAAAGGAGCTCACAATCTAATCCCTACCATTGCCATATGTCTATATTATGTAATGTAAGTACTGTAGTCTAGGGCCAATTTTTTTAGGGGGAGCCAATTAACTTATCCGTATGTTTTTGGAATGTGGGAGGAAACCAGAGTGCCCGGATGAAACCCATGCAGACACGGAGAGAACATACAAACTCTTTGCAGATAGTGCCCTGGCTGGGATTCGAACCAGGGACCCAGTGCTGCAAGGCGAGAGAGCTAACCACTACGCCACCGTGCTGCAGTGTTATGTAGTGTTCTGTCCTTGTATTCTATATTGGTCAAACTACTAGACTGATCAAGGTCAGTGTCACAAGAGCCCTTAGTGGTCAGACCGCAATTGGCCTTCTAGATGGTGCCAGCGCACAGATCGTGCGAACTCTGGTCGCAGTCAATGCGCAGGAACCGTTAAGAATTAGCCGCAGACAAACCAGAAGGGAGCCTGTGAGATATGGGTAATTACAACTTTACACGATTCCAGGGTATCTGCCACCACCGCGGTTACCATGGGACCGAGGAGCCCACTGACTGACTAGTCCTGCGAATAAAACGGTTAAACACACTGTATTCTGTCTAGCCAACAACAAACAAACAGTAGCGTCTCTTCAGAGACCCGGGATCAGTTCTGTGTGTGCTGATAAGCAGGGTAGCGGACAGTGAATGACTTGGATAAAGTCGTTTATTCACAGCAATATAAATAATTAATATATACAGACAATTATTAAAATTAACGATTATTAAAACAGTAATAGCCAGTATAAAAAATAAAAGAAGGGAGAAAAATACTTAGTTCCTGGAAAGATGTCCTTTTTGTGGGAAGAATCATAAAGTTAGGTACCCCCATAATATAAGGTAGCAGCAGGAATAATTTATATCCCCTTATCCCGGTATTTGGATATATTTTAACATACAGCGCCCCTGAATTTGGTTTTTTCATTTGAAGAATCATAAAGTTCTTGGTTTCAATCAAAGTTCAGAGTTCAGACCAGGTGGATGCCAGCATATCCTCAAGCTGGCACAGATGAGTTCCTGATGTTTCAGGGTGGAGGACACTGAGTTTGTCTCCTCTGCCATTCTTATTCCCCTGATTCAGTAGGAGGGATTGAGGGCGGGGCCACACACCCCCTTAGAACATGAGATGAGTCCTCCCCTTGTCCTGGGGACCAGAAATCATACCTTAACCATATATGGGCTCTATCTCACAGAACCGTACAGGTCAAGGCAGATTTACTAATATTTTCAGGTCTGCCTCGATGTACCCAGCAGCCTGATACCAAACATGAGGGGTGGGACCCCTGTGGTATCATTAGGGCACTTTCGAACTGCCTAACTGGCAGTCTTTACCTCAGAATGTTCTGAAATGTTCTCAGAACCAACGCCAGACAGGGCCCTCCATGCTCTGTTAGTTTGGAGGGTCTGCCAGCCTGGCAACACAGAAAATATGACACATATAGCAGTTTATGGAACATGATCTACATCTGGGATTGATGGCAGGTCAGCCCTAGGTGAGGTTCTTTTGAAGCTGGCAACAGCAAGCCACATGTCAGCTCCCCTGCTGGGGGAAGGAGCCAGAGTGTCTGAGTTGTCCCACTCTAGATTGCTTCTGTCATGGTGCTTGTCACCTATACCTGATGGATGGGCCATCAGCACAGCTTGAAGCCAGGGACTCTCTGTGGCAGGGCCCTTTTGCTGGAAGGAAGGAAAGAGAAAAAAAAAACCCAGCCTGTAATGGCTGCACAAATTTAGCCAGACAGCAATCAGAAATTTTGGACTGTGCGGCTCCTTCCAATTCGCCCGCGTTTCTCACGGCTGTTCCGTGACAGCACCCCCTGGGGAGAAGGCAGATAGACATGCATGAGCAAGATGTGTGTTGTTGCCGCTAACCTGCGATATCTGATCTAGTTCCCCGTTGGCGTTCTGGTGTCGGCTGCCCTCTTCGTGTCGGCCAACCTGGCTGACGGGTCTCGAGCTGCCGGCACGGCGGGAAAACCCATTGGAGCCTGTGGCTCGGTTCCCCCGGACAGGTCGCAGTCTGCTACCCTCAGGTTTGACCCGACATGGACTGTTCTGGACAGGGCGCTTGCGCCACTGCGGTCGGATGTGGTGTCTGCCGGGACTGCTGACAACGGGCAGTGGCTGTGGACCTAAGGGAACCCCGCGGGAATCCCTGGACCTTCCCAGCTCCTGACAGACGGCACATGCTTTGCAGTGGTTTGCTACATCCCTGTTCATCCTGGGCAAATAAAACTGTCTCCGAATACAGGCAAGTGTCTTGCGGACACCAGAGTGTCCTGTCAGGGAATTATCATGTGCGGATTTCAGCACATGTCCCCTGAACGCACTCGGGACCACAAGCCATTTGGTATTCACATGTGATCTACCGGTAGGGGGCTGTACAGACTCGCTGTACAGTCTCCCACCTTCCCAGTACACCTTGAAAGCGGCCCCGTCTGCGAGGGGCTCAGCGGCTTGCTGCCTGAGCTCCTCCAGGCTTGGGTCCCTTTGTAGTGCTGCTGTGAGTACAGCGCTGTCAGTTTCAGCCAACTGGCTCATGTCACACGAGGCCAGCGGCTGAAAGGTCTCATCCCTGCGGTCAGAGGAGGGGGAGGAGGCCGGAACCCCCTCCACCTGTTCTGAGCTCGGGTTCTGAGCAGTACAGCTGTGCGGTACTGCTATCACAGGTATACCTTCAGAATGGCACAGACGGGCATTACTCAAATCATCGTTGCATGCATTAATGTCATTGACAGGTATAGACATTTTTTCATTACAGACAGGTTGTACGGTAAACTCAGGTACAGTTACATCATCATCACAGCAGACAGTCTGTACATCAAACTCAGGTGCCTTTGAAGCAGGCACTATTGAACCTGGTACCATTGAACTGGGCACATTCAACCCACCTCCCCCTGGTGCTCCCCCAAGTGTATAAAGTACCTGGTGGTGGGTGGAGAGTCCGTCTCCTTCCGTGAGCGACAAGGCGGTCGTGGAAGGTTCGTAGTAGGACACAAGCTTGCCCAAATCAGTCCCCAGCAACACAGGGACTGGGAGATCCTTCAAAACCCCAACAACCCTTTCTTGGATTCCCACCCCCCAATCCATCTTCACTCTCGCGTGGGCTATGTGAAAAAGGGTGCCCTCTACTCCAGTAAGGGCAAGGGATCGGCTGGAGCTGATGCTCTCCTTTGGCACAAGGTGTGAGTGAACTAACGTGATGTCAGCTCCGGTGTCTCGGAATCCGGTGACAACTTTGCCGTTCACTCTAACAAGTTGCTGCTGGTCGGTTCGGTCGCGGATTTCCTTTCCGCGGGCAAACAGTACAAAATCCGATGATCCAGGCTGTGGTTCACTGGCGGGTTGCCTCTGCTGTGGGTGAGGTACAGGGAATACAGATGATCCAGGTGCTGGTGGTGTCTGTCTCCGCTCCGGACAGTCGAATTTCATGTGTCCGGGCTGGCGGCAGTAGTGACAGGTGACCACTCCAGGGGCTGCAGACCTGGGTGCAGCAGCTGTGCTGAGTGGCCTCTGTGGCTGACAGCCCACAGGGGCAGGAGAGTCTGCCGAGGCATTGGGCTGACCTCCCCTCCAGCTGGATGGTGCGGTTCTGCGTGCATCAGGCACCCGGGTAGTCGCAAAAGTCTCAGCGAGGTCTGCAGCGACAGTTGCTGACGCCGGCTTGCGCTCTAGCACAAACTGTCGTACCTCAGCAGGGCAAATGTTCAGAAATTGTTCTAGGACTATCAAGTCCTCCAGGACATCATAAGACCCTTTGGTGAGGCCTAGAGTCCACTGGCGGAGTGTGGTGAGCAAGCTGCTGACCACATCTCGGTACGAATCAGAAGACTTTTTCTGCCAGGCCCTGAACTTTTTCCGATAGGCTTCTGGCGTCAGCTGGTACTTAGTAATGATAGCGTCTTTTATAGCAGCATAATCATTATCCTTCTCCGCAGGCAATTCTGCGAAGGCATCAATCGCTTTGTAGCGCAGCAAAGGTGTCAGATGTCTGGCCCACTGGTCTTGGGACAGACGATACTGACGGCATGCTTTTTCAAAAGATCGCAAAAACAAGTCAATGTCTGTGTCTTTCTCAATATTAGCAAATTTAAATTTTGCACTTACGGGTGGTGCAGCTCCTTCAGCAGGGGGGCTGGGCGAAGAACTCCGGCTGGCCTGTTGCACTTTTGCCATGTTTAGCTCATGCTGTCGTTGGCTCTCCCGTTCTCGCTCAGCGGCATCCCTCTCCGCGTGGCGTTCTGCAGCAGCAGCCTTGCGTTCTGCAGATTGGCGCTCCCGTTCCTCTCGTGCTTCCATGTACTGCATGTACTTTTCCAGGTCAGTCTCCATCAGCTTTCATAATGCCTGCTGCATTACCGGGTCAGCACCCATGGACAGTCCAGTACTGGCCAGTTCCGGGCGAGTACTTTCAGAAACTCTGGGATTGGGGACCATACTGACATTCTCCTGTGTAACTGTTAATGCAGGGCCCTCAGGATGCACAACCTCTGTACGGTCAGGATTCTCAGTCTCTGGTTCCCCTCGATTTGAGTCAGATGGGCTGGTATCCACTTCAGCGGACACTCCCGGCTCCCGCAGTTGCTGGGTATCCCATTGAAACAAGTCCGTGACCAGGTCCTGGTGTTTCTTGCGGCCGACTTCAATGCCTCTCGCTTGGCAAAGAGTTTGCAGGTCGGCCACGCACATTTGCTGGTAGTTCCCGGACATTTCCACGCCAAATAAAATAAAACTTTTGGGGAGGGGTACTGGCTACACAGTCTCTCTGTATATATAAAAAATATATTGCCTTCCAGCTACACCAACGAATTAGTTCATTTCTCGATAGCGCTAGCGCTATCTTAGATACTTTCAGCACAACACAGGTCCCAACCGCTGCCTAACACTGTCACAAGAGCCCTAGTGGTCAGACCACAGATTGCCTTCCAATCGGTTTCAGCACACAGACCATGCAAGCTTTGGTCACGATCTTTGCGCAGAAACAGACAGGAATTTGGGCAGCAGCCCGACCAGAAGGGAGCCTGTGAGATATGGGTAATTACAACTTTACACGATTCCAGGGTATCTGCCACCACCGCGGTTACCATGGGACCGAGGAGCCCACTGGCTGACTAGTCCTGCGAATAAACCGGTTAAACACACTGTATTCTGTCTAGCCAACAACAAACAAACAGTAGCATCTCTTCAGAGACCCGGGATCAGTTCTGTGTGTGCTGATAAGCAGGGTAGCGGACAGTGAATGACTTGGATAAAGTCGTTTATTCACAGCAATATAAATAATTAATATATACAGACAATTATTAAAATCAACAATTATTAAAACAGTAATAGCCAGTATAAAAAATAAAAGAAGGGAGAAAAATACTTAGTTCCTGGAAAGATGTCCTTTTTGTGGAAAGAATCATAAAGTTCTTGGTTTCAATCAAAGTTCAGAGTTCAGACCAGGTGGATGTCAGCATATCCTCAAGCTGGCACAGATGAGTTCAAGATGTTTCAGGGTGGAGGACACTGAGTTTGTCTCCTCTGCCATTCTTATGCCCCTGATTCAGTAGGAGGGAGTGAGGGCGGGGCCACACACCCCCTTAGAACATGAGATGAGTCCTCCCCTTGTCCTGGGGACCAGAAATCATACCTTAACCATATATGGGCTCTATCTCACAGAACCGTACAGGTCAGGGCAGATTTACTAATATTTTCAGGTCTGCCTCGATGTACCCAGCAGCCTGATACCAAACATGAGGGGTGGGACCCCTGTGGTATCATTAGGGCACTTTCGAACTGCCTAACTGGCAGTCTTTACCTCAGAATGTTCTGAAATGTTCTCAGAACCAACGCCAGACAGGGCCCTCCATGCTCTGTTAGTTTGGAGGGTCTGCCAGCCTGGCAACACAGAAAATATGACACATATAGCAGTTTATGGAATATGATCTACATCTGGGATTGATGGCAGGTCAGCCCTAGGTGAGGTTCTTTTGAAGCTGGCAACAGCAAGCCACATGTCAGCTCCCCTGCTGGGGGAAGGAGCCAGAGTGTCTGAGTTGTCCCACTCTAGATTGCTTCTGTCATGGTGCTTGTCACCTATACCTGATGGATGGGCCATCAGCACAGCTTGAAGCCAGGGACTCTCTGTGGCAGGCTAGGGCCCTTTTGGTGGAAGGAGGGAAAGAGAAAAAAAAAAGAAAAAAAAAACCCCAGCCTGTAATGGCTGCACAAATTTAGCCAGACAGCGATCAGAAATTTTGGACTGTGCGGCTCCTTCCAATTCGCCCGCGTTTCTCACGGCTGTTCCGTGACAGTCAGGATAGGGGAACATATAAGTACAATTAAGGCTGGGAAGAGTTGTATGTGGGAGGCACATGAGGGGAGGAGTTGGGAGTTCACAGTTGCTTGTTTGGAAAAAGTGGATGTCCCAAGAAGAGGAGGAGACAGAGACAAAATGGTCCTTAGGAGGGAGACTTACCTAATTCTGCAAACGGACGCAATGGGCCCTGCGGGCCCGAATGACAAAACTGAACTGTCATGCATGCTTTATCCCTAGCTCTGTTACGTATCCGGAATCTTGTTGAATGATATAAACCCCTTGGATCCCTTTGCCTCTTGCAATGTTTGTGGTGAGATAGCAAATGTCCTAGAACTTCTGGGATCCCCCATGATGTATATAATTCTTTACCATTTCTTCCATTTATCCACCTTTACTCCCTTCCCCGTGCTGGTTTTCCTTGTGCCTCACCCCCCCCTCTCCTTCTGTACTCCCCCTCAATGTATGTAGGGGGGCTTATAGCCGGCTATTTGTATCTATTAGGTAACAATTACATGAACAATGTGTTGTGTGTAGTATCACTGTAGCTAGTGAGTGTTCCCTTTAGCTGAGTATATTTCCCAGTATCCCTGTTTTTAAAAGTTAACTGAACAATGTTTTCCTTTTTGTCACTTTTAGCACAGGGGGGTGAGTGGGTACGGGGTCTCCGGGGATGGTTCCACATGTGCGTACCAAGGGGGGCAATATGCTCGCCCCATTGCAGCATTTAAGTAACAACAAGTCAAAATTTACACTTGTTTACCATACAAATGTATGCATTGCTGTGGTATTGTTGGGCTGGTTGAAATGAGGTGGTGTTATAGTATTTACGTTGCTAGGCGACTCTTGCCAGGCACACGCCACCTATATCCCGCCCTTATCCCACAGTAATTGGTTGAATGCAGCAGGTTGCATTGTGGGACTCCACCTGGCGACCCCCGCCCCGCTTCATCCGCTATCTCCTTTCACCCATTGGCGGAGAGCAGCACCCGGAAGGGGCGGGGTTTTCCCCGCAATACACCGGATGCACGTCCTTCGCCATTTTCATTGGAGCGCAGCGTGACCAAGCGTTCGCAGTGATGCGAAACGGCCATCGCAAGCCCCATTTTGGTGCCCGGCACCCCCACCTCTATCTCACCGCCACCACGCAGGTCCAGATGATGGAAGTTTGATTGTTACAGAATCTACATGGTATGCAGTGACACCTATGACACAATAAACAGGACGGAAGGTGCCCGGATTCTTTATTTTTCTACCTATGGCATGGCATTTGGATTCTTCCTTCTAACTTCCGCAGTGCACATTTTCCTAGAAGGTCATAGTACAGCAGTGGACCACGGCAGAACTGGTGAGAGTATATTTGCTATTACTGTATGTACCCGTCAGCCTATCCACTTGATTAGGGGAGTGCCATCCATTTTCTATCTCTTGCGTTTAAACTATATGTGGGATCCTTAGTGTGCCCCCAGGCTCCCCCGTGTTCTGCTGTCCCCCATAAAAAAAATATGCCAGGCTAGCAACACGCAGATTGTTGGTAGCTGGCTGTTTACCTGAAGGCTGTCTGTCACCGCCGCTCCCCCGCCTCCTGCATATCGTGGCTCCCCACCTCTGTCCCTTCCCTCCCCGCCTCTGTAAGCTTCCTCCAATCAGCTTATTAATAATAGTAATAATAGTAATAGTAATAATAATAATAATTAAACACAATAAATAAAACAATTACGGCAGTGCTTAGCAATATTACGGAAACCACACAAGCTCCATCTAGTTGCAGAAAAATGATTGTGCGGCCAAATTCTAAAAATGGTAATTTGAAAAATACAAAGTACAAAAAATATAAAAATTGTTTGCATTTTCATATATATAAACAGCTGAAAAGGCACTCCAGGGTGGCAGAAAGGTGCTGGAGAAAAAGCACTGCTGTAGAAGACTTCAATCACTATAAACAATCTATGCAGGAGCTCAGGGATGCCCTCACCTCTGCTAAGCAGTCTTATTTCTCCTCGCTCATTTCCTCACAGTCCCACAACCCAAAACAATTGTTCAACACCTTTAACTCCCTACTTCGTCCCCCACCTCCTCCCCCTACCACATGTCTGTCAGCCGACGACTTTGCATCATACTTTACAAGCAAGATTGATGCAATACGTAATAGCTTCAACGCGCAACCATTTTTACCAGCACAGCCGTCACCTATAAATTCCTTCTGTCCGCCTGCACCCTCACCCACCACTAACTGCTTTCCCCCCCGCTCCACAAGACCACTCTCCCACTTTAACATCTTTCACCACACTAACTGAGCAGTGTCTTTCCTCACTAATCTCCAAAGCGCATCTCACTACCTGTGCCCTGGACCCCATTCCCTCTCATCTAATCCCCCAGCTTTCCTCCTCCCTTAATCCCGCTCTAACAACTCTATTCAACCTGTCTATCTCCACTGGCACTTTTCCTTCCTTATTCAAACAAGCTATCATCACACCACTAATCAAAAAACCCTCTCTTGATCCAGCTTCTCTATCCAATTACCGACCTGTCTCGCTCCTCCCCTTTGCTTCTAAACTGCTGGAACGTCACATCCATTCAGAATTGTCTGCCTTTCTCTCTACCAACTCCTTACTTGACCCCTTTCAATCTGGATTCTGCACACACCATTCCACTGAAACTGTCCTCACGAAAGTTGCTAATGACCTACTGGTAGCTAAATCCAAAGGCCAGTTCTCAATTCTAATACTCCTTGACCTTTCCTCTGCCTTTGACACGGTTGATCATGCTCTGCTTCTGCAGACACTGTCATCTTTAGGAATCAAGGGACAAGCACATTCCTGGATCTCCTCTTATCTCTCTGGACGCTCTTACACTGTCTCCTTCTCTAACACCAAGTCCTCTCCACACCCACTGTCTGTTGGTGTACCTCAAGGCTCTGTTCTTGGGCCACTTCTTTTCTCAATCTACACCCGTGGCCTGGGACAACTAATTAACTCTTTTGGCTTCCAGTATCACCTCTATGCAGATGACACCCAAATCTATCTTTCAGCTCCTGACCTGTCCTCACTACTATCCAGAGTCCCTGACTGTCTACGTGCCATTTCTGCATTCATGTCCTCCCGCTTCCTCAAACTCAACATGACTAAAACGGAAATTGTGATTTTTCCACCATTGCTATCTACACCCCCACCAATTGCAACCATAACTGTAGACAACACCCCAATAACCTCAACCACTAAGGCTCGCTGCTTGGGGGTTATACTTGACTCAGAGCTCTCCTTTAAACCTCACATTGCCTCATTAACCACCACCTGCTATTTCCAGCTCAAAAATATATTCCGTATCCGTCCCTTCCTCACACAAGAAGCCACCAAAATGCTTGTTCATGCCTTAATCATCTCCCGCCTAGACTACTGCAACACCCTGCTCTGTGGCCTACCAAAAAACAGGCTAGCACCTCTCCAATCCCTTCTAAATTCAGCGGCCCGCCTCATTCACCTTTCCACACGCTCTTCCGATGCAGCCCCACTGTGCCATTCTCTCCACTGGCTGCCCATTACCCAGAGGATCCAGTTCAAACTCCTGACTCTAACATACAAAGCCCTCCACGAGCTGTCTCCCCCATACATCTCCTCACTAATCTCAAGATATTGTCCCTCCCGCAACCTTCGCTGGCCTCTAAGCTGATCACCTCCTCTCATGCTCGCATCCAGGACTTTACACGAGCATCAGCCCTTATCTGGAACTCTCTTCCACAGCGTGTACGTCATGCTCCAAACCTGGACATCTTCAAACGCACTCTTAAAACACATCTTTTCAGACAAGCTTATAACATTCTATAGCCCTTATTTACTTATCTGACACAATGTAATCAGAGGCAAAGGGTCACTACCTCATCCATCCTCCACCCCCTTACCTAGTGTGTCCCCCACAACCCATTAGATTGTAAGCTCGCAAGGGCAGGGTCATCCTCCTAATGTTTACTGTTCTTGTAACAATATTTGTGCTGCTTGGAACTCTGCTGTACATTTGTTAGTTGTATCTCTGTTCCCCTTGTCGTTTTATTGTGCTTTGTAAAGCGCTGCGGAATATGTTGGCGCTATATAAATAAAAAATAATAATAATAATAATAATAATGTGCATAGTATATGGAAATGATATATGAAAATACAAAAAGTGAAACTAAAAAAAACACTGAAAACCGTGAGCAACAATAATACAAAGTGCTGAAAGTGCAAAATGGTATCTTAATAGTATCTTTAATACAATAGTGGTGTCTTTATAAAGTGCCTGGTGCTTCTTCTCCAAATAATCTTTAAACTATGGTCAATGATAAAGTGTCTTGTGCAATTGGGTGATGAAAGATGAATCTGATAGACATTTACTCATTTTTTGTTCTGTTATTTTGATTGTGTATGACAGCCAACACGATATATAAAACTAAGAATTTAATTACTAGACCAGGCTGGCGAAGAAAAAATAGATTAAACAGTAAAACTTATTTGGCATAAAAGCACACATATCTGTGATCCAGTAGCGTTCCTACCTAAGGGCACAGGGGGGCGTGGCGCACCGGGTGCCAGACAGCCAGGGGGGTGTCGCCACGACCCCCCTACACCTGACTCAGGAGGGGAAGAGCAGCGCTAGGAGGAGGGGTGACAGCAGGGATAGTGGCGGGGAGGGGGGAAATATCCCCCCCCCTCCCTCACCTGGGTCCCCCTCCTTCTGCCTCTCTTCTCCCCCCAAAAATGCGGGCCGGGGGCAGTGGGCAGCGAGCAGGCTGGCGCGGAGAATACTCACGTTACTTCCGCGTATCAGCCTGGAACGCTGCGTCCCCATCACGTGCCTCTTCTGCGCCTCCAATCATTGGAGGCGCAGTAGAGGCACGTGACGGCGACGCAGCGTTCCAGGCTGATACGCGGAAGTAACGTGAGTATTCTCCGCGCCAGCCTGCTCGCTGCCCACTGCCCCCGGCCCGCTGCCCACATTTTTGGGGGGAGAAGAGAGGCAGAAGGAGGGGACCCAGGTGAGGGAGGGGGGATATTTCTAGCTACACGGGGGGGGAGCACTATACTACCTAAACTGTGGCCACTATACTACCTACACTGGGGGCCACTATACTACCTAAACTGGGGGCCACTATTCTACCTAAACTGGGGGCCACTATACTAG